>NW_027455231.1:0-41483 GCF_040206685.1 Ascaphus truei
TGTGATACCTTAACCCTACTCCCCCTCATTATAACACTGTGATACCCTAACCCTACTGCCCCTCATTATAACACTGTGATACCCTAACCCTACTCCCTCTCATTATAACACTTTGATACCCTAACCCTACTCCCTCATTAGAACAACGTGATACCCTAACCCTACTCCCCTCATTATAACACTGTGATACCCTAACCCTACTCCCTCTCATTATAACACTTTGATACCCTAACCCTACTCCCTCATTAGAACAACGTGATACCCTAACCCTACTCCCTCTCCTTATAACACTGTGACACCCTAACCCTACTCCCCCTCATTATAACACTGTGATACCCTAACCCTACTCCCCCTCATTATAACAATGTGATACCCAAACCCTACTCCCTCTCATTATAACACAGTGATACCCTAACCCTACTCCCTCTCATTATAACACTGTGATACCCTAATCCTACTCCCACTCATTATAACACTGTGATAACCTAATCCTACTCCCCTCATTATAACACTGTGATACCCTAATCCTACTCCCCCTCATTATAACACTGTGATACCCTAACCCTACTCCCTCATTATAACACTGTGATACCCTAACCCTACTCCCCCTCATTATAACACTGTGATACCCTAACCCTACTCCCCCTCATTATAACAATGTGATACCCTAACCCTACTCACACTCATTATAACACTGTGATACCCTAACCCTACTCCCCCTCATTATAACACTGTGATACCCTAACCCTACTCCCCCTCATTATAACACTGTGATACCCTAATCCTACTCCCTCTCATTATAACACTGTGATACCCTAACCCTACTCCCCCCTCATTATAACACTGTGATACCCTAACCCTACTTCCTCTCATTAAAACACTGTGATACCCTAACCCTATTCCCCCTCATTATAACACTGTGATACCCTAACCCTACTCCCCCTCATTATAACACTGATACCCTAACCCCACTCCCCCTCATTATAACACTGTGATACCCTAACCCTACTCCCTCTCATTATAACAATGTGATACCTTAACCCTACTCCCCCTCATTATAACACTTGTGACAAACGGCTTACTCCGGGGCTCCGTCGTTTGTCCGGGACTGTTTAGAACACGGTCTTTTAGGGTAGGTTAAATGATGAGGCGTCACGTACTGTTCCTTTAAACAGGCTATGCCTGGTTTATTCAGTCCCAGGCACTGAGACTGCCACAGTGCATACAACAGAAAACAGATCAAAACAAAAGCTGCTCACCTGAGCGATAACTTAACTTAGATATCCCTGACTCAGGGTTGGAAGTGGCTTTTCCACTTCCAACATCAAAACACGGTACTTTTGCAGTCTTACACAAATGAACAGAAAGATTGAACCTGTTTGGGGAAGAGGCTTCTCCCCTCTGTAGTTCAGCAGCCTTCCAGCCTCCTGGCTCTTGTGGGGAGACCAGAGCAAACAGGAAATCAGTCTTTCATACCTGATTCCTAATTAGCATGACAGGTGACAGAAATCAGGCAGCAGACAAACTCTGGTCTGGATCTCTCATCCCTCAGTTCCAGCGCTTGCCAAACTGTGGGATGGAGTGTATCTTATACTATATTAGTGAAAGCACTGTATGTTTGCCTGCCTGGATGTCCGGTGTCCCTAGCGGCAATCTCATTGGTCCCGTGGGCCGCCCGGCCCCGCACACCTCTCATTGGCCTCACACACTCACACCACCCCCTTGGCCCGCCCCCCACACCTCGCATTGGCCTGAGGCGGAGTGACGGGCCAAAGGTCCAAAAAAAAAAAAAAAAACACACACACACACACCTCTCTGTCCTCTCCCCCTCCCATCACACTCACCTCCCTCCCACTCCATTCCCTCCCGCTCCACTCCCTCCCCGGCGGCGGCCGGAAGCCGCTCCACTCCCTCCCGCTCCACTCACCTCCCTCTCACTCCATTCCCTCCCGCTCCACTCACCTCCCACTTCATTCCCTCCCGCTCCACTCACCTCCCACTCCATTCCCTCCCGCTCCACTCCCTCCCTGGCGGGGGGACACGCGCCCACCTAAGAGGCGCCCGGAAGCCGGTCCCGCTCCACTCACCTCCCACTCCATTCCCTCCCGCTCCACTCACCTCCCACTCCATTCCCTCCCGCTCCACTCCCTCCCTGGCGGGGGTTAGCACACGCGGCACCAAAGAGGCACCCGGAAGCCGCTCCACTCCCTCCCGCACTCACCTCCCTCCCCGGCGGGGGCACACGCGGCACCTAAGAGGCGCCCGGAAGCCGCTCCACTCCCTCCCGCTCCACTCACCTCCCTCCCGCTCCACTCCCGCACTCACCTCCCTCCCGCTCCACTCCCGCACTCACCTCCCTCCCGCTCCACTCCCGCACTCACCTCCCTCCCGCTCCACTCCCGCACTCACCTCCCTCCCCGGCGGGGGGACACGCGGCACCTAAGATGGGGGCGCCCTGAAGGAGAGGTGACGTGTGTGTGTGTGTCACTGTGTGTGTGTGTCACTGTGTGTGTGTGTCACTGTGTGTGTGTCTCACTGTGTGTGTGTCTCACTGTGTGTGTGTGTGACACTGTGTGTGTCTCTCACTGTGTGTGTGTGTGACACTGTGTGTGTGTGTCTCACTGTGTGTGTGTCTCTCACTGTGTGTGTCTCTCACTGTGTGTGTGTGTGACACTGTGTGTGTGTCTCTCACTGTGTGTGTGTCTCTCACTGTGTGTGTCACTGTGTGTGTGTGTCTGTGTCACATGGGGGGGGGGGCAGGAGGGGAGAGAGAGGGGGGGAGCGGAGAAACATACAGGGGGAGTGGAGAGGAGAGACCCGGAAATTTTAACCAACCCACCCCCCTCCTGTCCACTCTCCCCCCCCCCCTCCTCCTCCCGTACGCACTCTCCCCCCCTCCCGTCCGCTCTCCCCCCCCCCTCCTCCCGTCCGCTCTCCCCCCCCCTCCTCCCGTCCGCTCTCCCCCCCCCCCCTCCTCCCGTCCGCTCTCCCCCCCCCCCTCCTCCTGTCCTCGGCACACCCACATCCGCACCGCCACATCAGCACCAAACCCTCCCAAATCAGCACACCGATACAATCACCATCAGTACAGCCACAGCAGCACTACCACCGCACATGGGCCGCGTTGACCACTCCTCACCAAATGCCACACCCACACCACAAACATCCCGGGCAACGCCGGGGCTCTCAGCTAGTGTATTATAAGGCTGCACTCCCAGGCCAAACAGGATAGAAACTGTCTAGTATCCTGGGAGCCCTATATACGGTATTTATTACCATCCCCTGGTTTCTGTCACATATCCTCCCCCCCAGCTCAGACCTCGAGGGATGAGCGACCATGGATATTAGGGAGTGCATCCTTGACAACCCGTCAGCATTGCCATGTTTGTGCCCTGACCTGTGTTCCACAGAAAATTTAAAGGGTTGTAGGCTTAGGAACCACCTGGTCACTCTAGCATTCTTTTCCCTGTTTTGACACATCCAGGTAAGGGGTGCATGATCTGTGACCAACCGGAATTTTCTCCCCAACAGGTAGTATTTGAGCGTCTCTACAGCCCACTTTATTGCGAGACACTCTTTCTCTACTATGGAGTAATTTTTCTCCTGGGGATTTAGTTTCCTACTTAAATAAAGGATGGGGTGCTCCTCACCTTGAGACTCCTGGGAGAGTACCGCCCCCAGCCCTACCTCAGATGCGTCGGTTTGGACTACGAACTCTTTGGAGAAGTCAGGTGTGACCAACACTGGTTGGGCACAGAGAGCTTCTTTCAAGCTTCTAAAGGCCTGTTCGGTTTCGGGGGACCACTTTACCATTAGCGGTCCTCTTGCTTTTGTGAGGTCAGTTAGTGGGGTTGCCTTAGTTGCAAAATTGGGAATAAACCTTCTATAGTACCCAATTAACCCCAAAAAGGTCCTTACTTGTTTTTTTGTAACTGGCCTTGGCCAATTTTGTATCGCCTCCACTTTGAGTGTTTGGGGTTTGAGTAAACCTCTGCCAATAGAATATCCCAGATACTTGGCCTCCTCCAGACCAATAGTGCATTTAGCGGGGTTAGCAGTTAGTCCAGCAGACCGGACTGCGTCAAGCACAGCTTGGACCTTTGGAAGGTGGGATTGCCAATCTTCACTATGGATTACCACATCATCCAGGTAGGCGGCAGCATACCGAGCATGTGGTTTTAAAATTTTATCCATCATTCTTTGGAATGTGGCGGGAGCTCCATGTAAGCCAAAAGGCAACACCTTATACTGAAAGAGGCCGTCTGGGGTTGAGAAGGCTGTCTTTTCTTTTGCCCTTTCTGTGAGGGGAACCTGCCAGTACCCTTTTGTTAGGTCTAGGGTTGTGAGATATCGGGCTTTGCCCAGTCTCTCTACAAGTTCATCTACCCTGGGCATAGGATAAGTATCAAATTTTGACACCGCGTTTAGTTTCCGGTAGTCATTACAAAACCTTGTTGTACCATCTGGCTTTGGGACTAAGACTATAGGGCTGTTCCACCCACTTTGGGATTCCTCAATTACACCTAGTTTTAGCATTTTTTTAACCTCTAAACTTATAGCCTTTCTTTTGGCCTCTGGGATTCGGTACGGTTTAAGGTTAACTCGGACCCCCGGTTCAGAGACTAGGTCATGTTCAATTACGCTAGTTCTACCTGGCCGTATAGAGAAGATTTCTTTGTTTCTTTTCACTAAATTCTGAACCTCTCGTTTCTGATGAACAGACAGGGTTTCAGCTATGCTAACCTCTGGGTCAGTTTCTTGATTCTCTGACGGACCTGGGGGTACTAGGGTTAACAAGACTTCTCTATCTTTCCAGGGCTTGAGTAGGTTTATATGGTAAATTTGCTCAGGTTTCCTCCTACCTGGCTGTCTTACCTTATAATTTACTTCTCCCACTCTTTCCAAGACCTCATATGGCCCATGCCATTTAGCAAGGAATTTACTCTCCACGGTGGGAACCAGAACTAGTACCCTATCACCTGGAGAAAAAATTCTGACCCTAGCACCCTTATTATATGTATTCCTCTGTGCTTCTTGAGCTTTCTCCATGTGTTCCCTCACTATGGGTAGGACTGCAGCAATGCGGTCCTGCATCTGGGCAACATGCTCTATTACACTTCTGTAAGGGGTAACCTCATGTTCCCAAGTCTCTTTGGCTATATCCAGTAAGCCCCTTGGGTGTCGGCCATACAATAGTTCAAACGGGGAGAAGCCTGTGGATGATTGGGGAACTTCCCTAATGGCAAATAACAGGTACGGTAACAAACAATCCCAGTTTTTCCCATCTTTATCAACCGCCCGCCGTAACATGCTCTTTAAGGTTTTATTGAACCTTTCCACTAAACCATCTGTTTGTGGATGATAGACTGAGGTTCTGAGATGCTTGATTTTTAGGAGTTTACATAGCGCTTTCGTTACTTGGGACATAAATGGTGTTCCCTGGTCAGATAGAATCTCTTTAGGAATCCCGACCCGGGAAAACAGAACTACTAACTCTTTTGCTATGTTTTTAGCTGAGGTGCTACGTAGGGGAACTGCCTCCGGATATCGGGTGGCATAATCTAATATTACCAATATATGCTGATGTCCCCTAGCAGACTTTATTAGGGGTCCTACTAGATCCATAGCAATCCGGTCAAATGGTACCTCTATTATGGGAAGGGGTACCAATGGGCTGCGGTACGCCTTGAACGGGGCGGTGATCTGACATTCTGGGCATGAGGAACAATAATTCGTAATTTCTGCCAGAACCCCAGGCCAATAGAAGCTTCGGAGAACCTTTTCTTTTGTCTTTTCCACCCCTAGGTGTCCCCCCAATGGATGACTATGTGCGAGGTGTAATACTACGTTACGGAATGTCCGTGGTACCAACAATTGTTTAGTTGTAACTGATTTCCTTTTATCAACCCGATATACTAGGTCGTTCTCTACCTCGAAGTAGGTGTAAGCAAGTGACCTATCTGGTTGGCCAGGAGTACTATTCTGGTCCCGTATATTTCCCCTTGCTACCGCTAATGTGGGGTCCTCCCACTGGGCCTTCTTAAAACTCCCAGGACTGACCTCTAGGTCAGCGAGGGTCTTATCCGGTTCTGGGGTGGTAAGTGTCTGCTCAACATCTTGATTTGGGGTATTCCCTACCAAAGTAGTGATGGGGAAGGGAATTTTACAGCACTCCTCCTTTTCCCCCTTCTTATTTGGGCCCTCGTCAACCTCCATTTCTGAAAAAGGGAAAGGATTTGTTTCTTCTAATACTTCGTTATGGTCCGCTATTGAACTCTGGGCGCTATTCTGAGCGGGGGACCACATTTTTAGAAAATGGGGAAAGTCAGTCCCTATTAACACATCATGTGCCAGTTTGGGTACAATACCCACCTTGAAATCTAAAGAACCAAACTCTGTTTAAAAAAAAACATCAACAGTGGAATATTCATGATTATCCCCATGTATACAACAAATTGCCACTCTTTGTGAACTGTTTCCCTGTTTCTTCTTAATGGGCAAGAGGTATTTGGACACTAGTGTGACCATGCTCCCAGAGTCAAGAAGTGCCCGAACCCTCTTACCATTAACCTTTACAAATGCCCACAGATGGTTATTCAAGGGGTCCTCTGGGCTAGGGCCCATACATTGGGACAACAGCGAATAAGGTTCCACGCTGTTGCATTGCATGGGCTCATCATTTAGTGGGCAGATTTTTGCTGTGTGGCCCCTCTCATGACAATTTACACATTTAGGTACATAGTCTGTGTCCCACTTAGAGCCTTTTCCCGGCTCCCCATGTTGGCTATTGCCCTTAGTGTGCGAACCACTGTTGCTGGTGCTGCGTGAAGGTGGTCGCCGCTCTTCAGCGCCCCTTAACCCCGGTACCCTTTTACCGTCTCTGGAAGAGTCCTGGAACCTCGGGTAGTGGGGTTGCTCCACGACTGTGGGTTGCGGGTGCTCTTCTGCTGCATTGTACCTTTCTACGAGGGCCACAAGCTCATCCGCATTGTGGGGGTCACTCCGACTGACCCAACGGCGTAAGGCAGAGGGAAGTTTCCTCAAGAACTGGTCCATGACCAACCGTTCCACGATGTGGCTGGCTGAGTTGATCTCGGGTTGTAGCCACTTCCGGGCGAGGTGGATGAGGTCATACATCTGGCTTCGGGTGGCTTTATCCATCGTGAAGGACCATGCGTGAAACCTTTGGGCGCGAACAGCCGTGGTTACGCTGAGGCGGGCGAGGATCTCGAACTTCAATTTTGCATAGACGTTAGCTTCGGCTGGCTCTAGATCAAAGTAAGCCTTCTGGGGTTCGCCGCTTAGGAAGGGTGCGATTAGACCAGCCCACTCAGCTTCTGGCCATCCCTCTCTCTGTGCCGTGCGTTCAAACGTGAGAAGATAGGCTTCCACATCATCCGAGGGTCCCATCTTCTGAAGGTAGTGGCTTGCCCTGGTCATTTTCGGAACTGGGGCTGCCGCTGCCAGTGGAAGGTTACTGATAGTCCCCCTCAGGATCTCGAGTTCCTGCTGTAAGCCCTGAGCGAACCGCTGTTGCTCCTCTCTCAGCAAGCGGTTTGTCTCTTGCTGGTTTGCATTCGCGTTTTGCAGGGCTTCATTCGTCTGTTGCTGGTTTGCATTCGCCTGTTGCTGGTTGGCATTCGCCTGTTGCTGGTTGGCATTAATCTCTTGCTGGGCTATTAGCAGCTGTTGCTGGGCTGCATTCGTCTGCTGCTGGTTTGCATTAGTTTCTTGCTGGGCTATTAACAGCTGTTGCTGGGTTTCATTCACGTCTTTCTGGGCAGCGACATTGCGTACCAGCGCACCCACCACGTCTTCCATCTTCTTTGAAGAGGATGAAAAAACTTTTTTTTTTTTTTCAAAGTTCTTCAACCCGCAGACCCCCTAGTGCTCTGCCCGCATTCTCCACCATATGTGACAAACGGCTTACTCCGGGGCTCCGTCGTTTGTCCGGGACTGTTTAGAACACGGTCTTTTAGGGTAGGTTAAATGATGAGGCGTCACGTACTGTTCCTTTAAACAGGCTATGCCTGGTTTATTCAGTCCCAGGCACTGAGACTGCCACAGTGCATACAACAGAAAACAGATCAAAACAAAAGCTGCTCACCTGAGCGATAACTTAACTTAGATATCCCTGACTCAGGGTTGGAAGTGGCTTTTCCACTTCCAACATCAAAACACGGTACTTTTGCAGTCTTACACAAATGAACAGAAAGATTGAACCTGTTTGGGGAAGAGGCTTCTCCCCTCTGTAGTTCAGCAGCCTTCCAGCCTCCTGGCTCTTGTGGGGAGACCAGAGCAAACAGGAAATCAGTCTTTCATACCTGATTCCTAATTAGCATGACAGGTGACAGAAATCAGGCAGCAGACAAACTCTGGTCTGGATCTCTCATCCCTCAGTTCCAGCGCTTGCCAAACTGTGGGATGGAGTGTATGTATTATAAGGCTGCACTCCCAGGCCAAACAGGATAGAAACTGTCTAGTATCCTGGGAGCCCTATATACGGAATTTATTACCATCCCCTGGTTTCTGTCACACACTGTGATACCCTAACCCTACTGCCCCTCATTATAACACTGTGATACCCTAACCCTACTCCCTCTCATTATAACACTTTGATACCCTAACCCTACTCCCTCATTAGAACAACGTGATACCCTAACCCTACTCCCCTCATTATAACACTGTGATACCCTAACCCTACTCCCTCTCATTATAACACTTTGATACCCTAACCCTACTCCCTCATTAGAACAACGTGATACCCTAACCCTACTCCCTCTCATTGTAACAATGTGATACCCTAACCCCACTCCCCCTCATTATAACAAAGTGATACCCTAACCCTCCCTCTCATTGTAACAATGTGATACCCTAACCCCACTCCCCCTCATTATAACAAAGTGATACCCTAACCCTACTCCCCCTCATTATAACACTGTGATACCCTAATCCTATTCCCCCTCATTATAACACTGTGATACCCTAATCCAACTCCCCCTCATTATAACAATGTGATACCCAAACCCTACTCCCCCTCATTATAACACTGTGATACCCTAACCCTACTCCCCCTCATTATAACAATGTGATACCCTAAACCTTCTCCCCCTCATTATAACACTGTGATAACCAAACCCTACTCCCCCTCATTGTAAAAATGTGATACCCTAACCCTACTCCCCCTCATTATAACAATGTGATACCCTAACCCTACTCCCTCTCATTGTAACAATGTGATACCCTACCCCTACTCCCCCTCATTATAACACTGTGATACCCAAACCCTACTCCCCCTCATTATAACACTGTGATATTCTAACCCTACTCCTTCCTCATTATAACACTGTGATACCCTAACCCTACTCCCCCTCATTATAACAATGTGATACCCTAACCCTACTCCCCCCTCATTATAACAATGTGATACCCTATCCCTACTCCCCCTCATTATAACACTGTGATACCCTAACCCTACTCCCCCTCATTATAACACTGTGATACCCTAACCCTACTCCCTCTCATTATAACAATGTGATACCTTAACCCTACTCCCCCTCATTATAACACTGTGATACCCTAACCCTACTGCCCCTCATTATAACACTGTGATACCCTAACCCTACTCCCTCTCATTATAACACTTTGATACCCTAACCCTACTCCCTCATTAGAACAACGTGATACCCTAACCCTACTCCCCTCATTATAACACTGTGATACCCTAACCCTACTCCCCCTCATTATAACACTGTGATACCCTAACCCTACTCCCCCTCATTATAACAATGTGATACCCTAACCCTACTCCCCCCTCATTATAACAATGTGATACCCTAACCCTACTCCCCCTCATTATAACACTGTGATACCCTAACCCTACTCCCCCTCATTATAACACTGTGATACCCTAACCCTACTCCCCCCTCATTATAACACTGTGATACCCTAACCCTACTCCCTCTCATTAAAACAATGTGATACCCTAACCCTATTCCCCCTCATTATAACACTGTGATACCCTAACCCTACTCCCCCTCATTATAACAATGTGATACCCTAACCCTACTCCCCCCTCATTATAACAATGTGATACCCTATCCCTACTCCCCCTCATTATAACACTGTGATACCCTAACCCTACTCCCCCTCATTATAACACTGTGATACCCTAACCCTACTCCCTCTCATTATAACAATGTGATACCTTAACCCTACTCCCCCTCATTATAACACTGTGATACCCTAACCCTACTGCCCCTCATTATAACACTGTGATACCCTAACCCTACTCCCTCTCATTATAACACTTTGATACCCTAACCCTACTCCCTCATTAGAACAACGTGATACCCTAACCCTACTCCCCTCATTATAACACTGTGATACCCTAACCCTACTCCCTCTCATTATAACACTTTGATACCCTAACCCTACTCCCTCATTAGAACAACGTGATACCCTAACCCTACTCCCTCTCCTTATAACACTGTGACACCCTAACCCTACTCCCCCTCATTATAACACTGTGATACCCTAACCCTACTCCCCCTCATTATAACAATGTGATACCCAAACCCTACTCCCTCTCATTATAACACAGTGATACCCTAACCCTACTCCCTCTCATTATAACACTGTGATACCCTAATCCTACTCCCACTCATTATAACACTGTGATAACCTAATCCTACTCCCCTCATTATAACACTGTGATACCCTAATCCTACTCCCCCTCATTATAACACTGTGATACCCTAACCCTACTCCCTCATTATAACACTGTGATACCCTAACCCTACTCCCCCTCATTATAACACTGTGATACCCTAACCCTACTCCCCCTCATTATAACAATGTGATACCCTAACCCTACTCACACTCATTATAACACTGTGATACCCTAACCCTACTCCCCCTCATTATAACACTGTGATACCCTAACCCTACTCCCCCTCATTATAACACTGTGATACCCTAATCCTACTCCCTCTCATTATAACACTGTGATACCCTAACCCTACTCCCCCCTCATTATAACACTGTGATACCCTAACCCTACTTCCTCTCATTAAAACACTGTGATACCCTAACCCTATTCCCCCTCATTATAACACTGTGATACCCTAACCCTACTCCCCCTCATTATAACACTGATACCCTAACCCCACTCCCCCTCATTATAACACTGTGATACCCTAACCCTACTCCCTCTCATTATAACAATGTGATACCTTAACCCTACTCCCCCTCATTATAACACTTGTGACAAACGGCTTACTCCGGGGCTCCGTCGTTTGTCCGGGACTGTTTAGAACACGGTCTTTTAGGGTAGGTTAAATGATGAGGCGTCACGTACTGTTCCTTTAAACAGGCTATGCCTGGTTTATTCAGTCCCAGGCACTGAGACTGCCACAGTGCATACAACAGAAAACAGATCAAAACAAAAGCTGCTCACCTGAGCGATAACTTAACTTAGATATCCCTGACTCAGGGTTGGAAGTGGCTTTTCCACTTCCAACATCAAAACACGGTACTTTTGCAGTCTTACACAAATGAACAGAAAGATTGAACCTGTTTGGGGAAGAGGCTTCTCCCCTCTGTAGTTCAGCAGCCTTCCAGCCTCCTGGCTCTTGTGGGGAGACCAGAGCAAACAGGAAATCAGTCTTTCATACCTGATTCCTAATTAGCATGACAGGTGACAGAAATCAGGCAGCAGACAAACTCTGGTCTGGATCTCTCATCCCTCAGTTCCAGCGCTTGCCAAACTGTGGGATGGAGTGTATCTTATACTATATTAGTGAAAGCACTGTATGTTTGCCTGCCTGGATGTCCGGTGTCCCTAGCGGCAATCTCATTGGTCCCGTGGGCCGCCCGGCCCCGCACACCTCTCATTGGCCTCACACACTCACACCACCCCCTTGGCCCGCCCCCCACACCTCGCATTGGCCTGAGGCGGAGTGACGGGCCAAAGGTCCAAAAAAAAAAAAAAAAACACACACACACACACCTCTCTGTCCTCTCCCCCTCCCATCACACTCACCTCCCTCCCACTCCATTCCCTCCCGCTCCACTCCCTCCCCGGCGGCGGCCGGAAGCCGCTCCACTCCCTCCCGCTCCACTCACCTCCCTCTCACTCCATTCCCTCCCGCTCCACTCACCTCCCACTTCATTCCCTCCCGCTCCACTCACCTCCCACTCCATTCCCTCCCGCTCCACTCCCTCCCTGGCGGGGGGACACGCGCCCACCTAAGAGGCGCCCGGAAGCCGGTCCCGCTCCACTCACCTCCCACTCCATTCCCTCCCGCTCCACTCACCTCCCACTCCATTCCCTCCCGCTCCACTCCCTCCCTGGCGGGGGTTAGCACACGCGGCACCAAAGAGGCACCCGGAAGCCGCTCCACTCCCTCCCGCACTCACCTCCCTCCCCGGCGGGGGCACACGCGGCACCTAAGAGGCGCCCGGAAGCCGCTCCACTCCCTCCCGCTCCACTCACCTCCCTCCCGCTCCACTCCCGCACTCACCTCCCTCCCGCTCCACTCCCGCACTCACCTCCCTCCCGCTCCACTCCCGCACTCACCTCCCTCCCGCTCCACTCCCGCACTCACCTCCCTCCCCGGCGGGGGGACACGCGGCACCTAAGATGGGGGCGCCCTGAAGGAGAGGTGACGTGTGTGTGTGTGTCACTGTGTGTGTGTGTCACTGTGTGTGTGTGTCACTGTGTGTGTGTCTCACTGTGTGTGTGTCTCACTGTGTGTGTGTGTGACACTGTGTGTGTCTCTCACTGTGTGTGTGTGTGACACTGTGTGTGTGTGTCTCACTGTGTGTGTGTCTCTCACTGTGTGTGTCTCTCACTGTGTGTGTGTGTGACACTGTGTGTGTGTCTCTCACTGTGTGTGTGTCTCTCACTGTGTGTGTCACTGTGTGTGTGTGTCTGTGTCACATGGGGGGGGGGCAGGAGGGGAGAGAGAGGGGGGGAGCGGAGAAACATACAGGGGGAGTGGAGAGGAGAGACCCGGAAATTTTAACCAACCCACCCCCCTCCTGTCCACTCTCCCCCCCCCCCTCCTCCTCCCGTACGCACTCTCCCCCCCTCCCGTCCGCTCTCCCCCCCCCCTCCTCCCGTCCGCTCTCCCCCCCCCTCCTCCCGTCCGCTCTCCCCCCCCCCCCTCCTCCCGTCCGCTCTCCCCCCCCCCCTCCTCCTGTCCTCGGCACACCCACATCCGCACCGCCACATCAGCACCAAACCCTCCCAAATCAGCACACCGATACAATCACCATCAGTACAGCCACAGCAGCACTACCACCGCACATGGGCCGCGTTGACCACTCCTCACCAAATGCCACACCCACACCACAAACATCCCGGGCAACGCCGGGGCTCTCAGCTAGTGTATTATAAGGCTGCACTCCCAGGCCAAACAGGATAGAAACTGTCTAGTATCCTGGGAGCCCTATATACGGTATTTATTACCATCCCCTGGTTTCTGTCACATATCCTCCCCCCCAGCTCAGACCTCGAGGGATGAGCGACCATGGATATTAGGGAGTGCATCCTTGACAACCCGTCAGCATTGCCATGTTTGTGCCCTGACCTGTGTTCCACAGAAAATTTAAAGGGTTGTAGGCTTAGGAACCACCTGGTCACTCTAGCATTCTTTTCCCTGTTTTGACACATCCAGGTAAGGGGTGCATGATCTGTGACCAACCGGAATTTTCTCCCCAACAGGTAGTATTTGAGCGTCTCTACAGCCCACTTTATTGCGAGACACTCTTTCTCTACTATGGAGTAATTTTTCTCCTGGGGATTTAGTTTCCTACTTAAATAAAGGATGGGGTGCTCCTCACCTTGAGACTCCTGGGAGAGTACCGCCCCCAGCCCTACCTCAGATGCGTCGGTTTGGACTACGAACTCTTTGGAGAAGTCAGGTGTGACCAACACTGGTTGGGCACAGAGAGCTTCTTTCAAGCTTCTAAAGGCCTGTTCGGTTTCGGGGGACCACTTTACCATTAGCGGTCCTCTTGCTTTTGTGAGGTCAGTTAGTGGGGTTGCCTTAGTTGCAAAATTGGGAATAAACCTTCTATAGTACCCAATTAACCCCAAAAAGGTCCTTACTTGTTTTTTTGTAACTGGCCTTGGCCAATTTTGTATCGCCTCCACTTTGAGTGTTTGGGGTTTGAGTAAACCTCTGCCAATAGAATATCCCAGATACTTGGCCTCCTCCAGACCAATAGTGCATTTAGCGGGGTTAGCAGTTAGTCCAGCAGACCGGACTGCGTCAAGCACAGCTTGGACCTTTGGAAGGTGGGATTGCCAATCTTCACTATGGATTACCACATCATCCAGGTAGGCGGCAGCATACCGAGCATGTGGTTTTAAAATTTTATCCATCATTCTTTGGAATGTGGCGGGAGCTCCATGTAAGCCAAAAGGCAACACCTTATACTGAAAGAGGCCGTCTGGGGTTGAGAAGGCTGTCTTTTCTTTTGCCCTTTCTGTGAGGGGAACCTGCCAGTACCCTTTTGTTAGGTCTAGGGTTGTGAGATATCGGGCTTTGCCCAGTCTCTCTACAAGTTCATCTACCCTGGGCATAGGATAAGTATCAAATTTTGACACCGCGTTTAGTTTCCGGTAGTCATTACAAAACCTTGTTGTACCATCTGGCTTTGGGACTAAGACTATAGGGCTGTTCCACCCACTTTGGGATTCCTCAATTACACCTAGTTTTAGCATTTTTTTAACCTCTAAACTTATAGCCTTTCTTTTGGCCTCTGGGATTCGGTACGGTTTAAGGTTAACTCGGACCCCCGGTTCAGAGACTAGGTCATGTTCAATTACGCTAGTTCTACCTGGCCGTATAGAGAAGATTTCTTTGTTTCTTTTCACTAAATTCTGAACCTCTCGTTTCTGATGAACAGACAGGGTTTCAGCTATGCTAACCTCTGGGTCAGTTTCTTGATTCTCTGACGGACCTGGGGGTACTAGGGTTAACAAGACTTCTCTATCTTTCCAGGGCTTGAGTAGGTTTATATGGTAAATTTGCTCAGGTTTCCTCCTACCTGGCTGTCTTACCTTATAATTTACTTCTCCCACTCTTTCCAAGACCTCATATGGCCCATGCCATTTAGCAAGGAATTTACTCTCCACGGTGGGAACCAGAACTAGTACCCTATCACCTGGAGAAAAAATTCTGACCCTAGCACCCTTATTATATGTATTCCTCTGTGCTTCTTGAGCTTTCTCCATGTGTTCCCTCACTATGGGTAGGACTGCAGCAATGCGGTCCTGCATCTGGGCAACATGCTCTATTACACTTCTGTAAGGGGTAACCTCATGTTCCCAAGTCTCTTTGGCTATATCCAGTAAGCCCCTTGGGTGTCGGCCATACAATAGTTCAAACGGGGAGAAGCCTGTGGATGATTGGGGAACTTCCCTAATGGCAAATAACAGGTACGGTAACAAACAATCCCAGTTTTTCCCATCTTTATCAACCGCCCGCCGTAACATGCTCTTTAAGGTTTTATTGAACCTTTCCACTAAACCATCTGTTTGTGGATGATAGACTGAGGTTCTGAGATGCTTGATTTTTAGGAGTTTACATAGCGCTTTCGTTACTTGGGACATAAATGGTGTTCCCTGGTCAGATAGAATCTCTTTAGGAATCCCGACCCGGGAAAACAGAACTACTAACTCTTTTGCTATGTTTTTAGCTGAGGTGCTACGTAGGGGAACTGCCTCCGGATATCGGGTGGCATAATCTAATATTACCAATATATGCTGATGTCCCCTAGCAGACTTTATTAGGGGTCCTACTAGATCCATAGCAATCCGGTCAAATGGTACCTCTATTATGGGAAGGGGTACCAATGGGCTGCGGTACGCCTTGAACGGGGCGGTGATCTGACATTCTGGGCATGAGGAACAATAATTCGTAATTTCTGCCAGAACCCCAGGCCAATAGAAGCTTCGGAGAACCTTTTCTTTTGTCTTTTCCACCCCTAGGTGTCCCCCCAATGGATGACTATGTGCGAGGTGTAATACTACGTTACGGAATGTCCGTGGTACCAACAATTGTTTAGTTGTAACTGATTTCCTTTTATCAACCCGATATACTAGGTCGTTCTCTACCTCGAAGTAGGTGTAAGCAAGTGACCTATCTGGTTGGCCAGGAGTACTATTCTGGTCCCGTATATTTCCCCTTGCTACCGCTAATGTGGGGTCCTCCCACTGGGCCTTCTTAAAACTCCCAGGACTGACCTCTAGGTCAGCGAGGGTCTTATCCGGTTCTGGGGTGGTAAGTGTCTGCTCAACATCTTGATTTGGGGTATTCCCTACCAAAGTAGTGATGGGGAAGGGAATTTTACAGCACTCCTCCTTTTCCCCCTTCTTATTTGGGCCCTCGTCAACCTCCATTTCTGAAAAAGGGAAAGGATTTGTTTCTTCTAATACTTCGTTATGGTCCGCTATTGAACTCTGGGCGCTATTCTGAGCGGGGGACCACATTTTTAGAAAATGGGGAAAGTCAGTCCCTATTAACACATCATGTGCCAGTTTGGGTACAATACCCACCTTGAAATCTAAAGAACCAAACTCTGTTTAAAAAAAAACATCAACAGTGGAATATTCATGATTATCCCCATGTATACAACAAATTGCCACTCTTTGTGAACTGTTTCCCTGTTTCTTCTTAATGGGCAAGAGGTATTTGGACACTAGTGTGACCATGCTCCCAGAGTCAAGAAGTGCCCGAACCCTCTTACCATTAACCTTTACAAATGCCCACAGATGGTTATTCAAGGGGTCCTCTGGGCTAGGGCCCATACATTGGGACAACAGCGAATAAGGTTCCACGCTGTTGCATTGCATGGGCTCATCATTTAGTGGGCAGATTTTTGCTGTGTGGCCCCTCTCATGACAATTTACACATTTAGGTACATAGTCTGTGTCCCACTTAGAGCCTTTTCCCGGCTCCCCATGTTGGCTATTGCCCTTAGTGTGCGAACCACTGTTGCTGGTGCTGCGTGAAGGTGGTCGCCGCTCTTCAGCGCCCCTTAACCCCGGTACCCTTTTACCGTCTCTGGAAGAGTCCTGGAACCTCGGGTAGTGGGGTTGCTCCACGACTGTGGGTTGCGGGTGCTCTTCTGCTGCATTGTACCTTTCTACGAGGGCCACAAGCTCATCCGCATTGTGGGGGTCACTCCGACTGACCCAACGGCGTAAGGCAGAGGGAAGTTTCCTCAAGAACTGGTCCATGACCAACCGTTCCACGATGTGGCTGGCTGAGTTGATCTCGGGTTGTAGCCACTTCCGGGCGAGGTGGATGAGGTCATACATCTGGCTTCGGGTGGCTTTATCCATCGTGAAGGACCATGCGTGAAACCTTTGGGCGCGAACAGCCGTGGTTACGCTGAGGCGGGCGAGGATCTCGAACTTCAATTTTGCATAGACGTTAGCTTCGGCTGGCTCTAGATCAAAGTAAGCCTTCTGGGGTTCGCCGCTTAGGAAGGGTGCGATTAGACCAGCCCACTCAGCTTCTGGCCATCCCTCTCTCTGTGCCGTGCGTTCAAACGTGAGAAGATAGGCTTCCACATCATCCGAGGGTCCCATCTTCTGAAGGTAGTGGCTTGCCCTGGTCATTTTCGGAACTGGGGCTGCCGCTGCCAGTGGAAGGTTACTGATAGTCCCCCTCAGGATCTCGAGTTCCTGCTGTAAGCCCTGAGCGAACCGCTGTTGCTCCTCTCTCAGCAAGCGGTTTGTCTCTTGCTGGTTTGCATTCGCGTTTTGCAGGGCTTCATTCGTCTGTTGCTGGTTTGCATTCGCCTGTTGCTGGTTGGCATTCGCCTGTTGCTGGTTGGCATTAATCTCTTGCTGGGCTATTAGCAGCTGTTGCTGGGCTGCATTCGTCTGCTGCTGGTTTGCATTAGTTTCTTGCTGGGCTATTAACAGCTGTTGCTGGGTTTCATTCACGTCTTTCTGGGCAGCGACATTGCGTACCAGCGCACCCACCACGTCTTCCATCTTCTTTGAAGAGGATGAAAAAACTTTTTTTTTTTTTTCAAAGTTCTTCAACCCGCAGACCCCCTAGTGCTCTGCCCGCATTCTCCACCATATGTGACAAACGGCTTACTCCGGGGCTCCGTCGTTTGTCCGGGACTGTTTAGAACACGGTCTTTTAGGGTAGGTTAAATGATGAGGCGTCACGTACTGTTCCTTTAAACAGGCTATGCCTGGTTTATTCAGTCCCAGGCACTGAGACTGCCACAGTGCATACAACAGAAAACAGATCAAAACAAAAGCTGCTCACCTGAGCGATAACTTAACTTAGATATCCCTGACTCAGGGTTGGAAGTGGCTTTTCCACTTCCAACATCAAAACACGGTACTTTTGCAGTCTTACACAAATGAACAGAAAGATTGAACCTGTTTGGGGAAGAGGCTTCTCCCCTCTGTAGTTCAGCAGCCTTCCAGCCTCCTGGCTCTTGTGGGGAGACCAGAGCAAACAGGAAATCAGTCTTTCATACCTGATTCCTAATTAGCATGACAGGTGACAGAAATCAGGCAGCAGACAAACTCTGGTCTGGATCTCTCATCCCTCAGTTCCAGCGCTTGCCAAACTGTGGGATGGAGTGTATGTATTATAAGGCTGCACTCCCAGGCCAAACAGGATAGAAACTGTCTAGTATCCTGGGAGCCCTATATACGGAATTTATTACCATCCCCTGGTTTCTGTCACACACTGTGATACCCTAACCCTACTGCCCCTCATTATAACACTGTGATACCCTAACCCTACTCCCTCTCATTATAACACTTTGATACCCTAACCCTACTCCCTCATTAGAACAACGTGATACCCTAACCCTACTCCCCTCATTATAACACTGTGATACCCTAACCCTACTCCCTCTCATTATAACACTTTGATACCCTAACCCTACTCCCTCATTAGAACAACGTGATACCCTAACCCTACTCCCTCTCATTGTAACAATGTGATACCCTAACCCCACTCCCCCTCATTATAACAAAGTGATACCCTAACCCTACTCCCCCTCATTATAACACTGTGATACCCTAATCCTATTCCCCCTCATTATAACACTGTGATACCCTAATCCAACTCCCCCTCATTATAACAATGTGATACCCAAACCCTACTCCCCCTCATTATAACACTGTGATACCCTAACCCTACTCCCCCTCATTATAACAATGTGATACCCTAAACCTTCTCCCCCTCATTATAACACTGTGATAACCAAACCCTACTCCCCCTCATTGTAAAAATGTGATACCCTAACCCTACTCCCCCTCATTATAACAATGTGATACCCTAACCCTACTCCCTCTCATTGTAACAATGTGATACCCTACCCCTACTCCCCCTCATTATAACACTGTGATACCCAAACCCTACTCCCCCTCATTATAACACTGTGATATTCTAACCCTACTCCTTCCTCATTATAACACTGTGATACCCTAACCCTACTCCCCCTCATTATAACACTGTGATACCCTAACCCTACTCCCCCTCATTATAACAATGTGATACCCTAACCCTACTCACACTCATTATAACACTGTGATACCCTAACCCTACTCCCCCTCATTATAACACTGTGATACCCTAACCCTACTCCCCCTCATTATAACACTGTGATCCCCTAATCCTACTCCCTCATTATAACACTGTGATACCCTAACCCTACTCCCCCCTCATTATAACACTGTGATACCCTAACCCTACTCCCTCTCATTAAAACACTGTGATACCCTAACCCTATTCCCCCTCATTATAACACTGTGATACACTAACCCTACTCCCCCCTCATTATAACACTGTGATACCCTAACCCTACTCCCCCTCATTATAACACTGTGATACCCTAACCCTACTCCCCCTCATTATAACAATGTGATACCCTAACCCTACTCCCCCCTCATTATAACAATGTGATACCCTAACCCTACTCCCCCTCATTATAACACTGTGATACCCTAACCCTACTCCCCCTCATTATAACACTGTGATACCCTAACCCTACTGCCCCTCATTATAACACTGTGATACCCTAACCCTACTCCCTCTCATTATAACACTTTGATACCCTAACCCTACTCCCTCCTTAGAACAACGTGATACCCTAACCCTACTCCCCCTCATTATAACACTGTGATACCCTAACCCTACTCCCTCTCATTATAACACTTTGATACCCTAACCCTACTCCCTCATTAGAACAACGTGATACCCTAACCCTACTCCCCTCATTATAACACTGTGATACCCTAACCCTACTCCCTCTCATTATAACACTTTGATACCCTAACCCTACTCCCTCATTAGAACAACGTGATACCCTAACCCTACTCCCTCTCCTTATAACACTGTGACACCCTAACCCTACTCCCCCTCATTATAACACTGTGATACCCTAACCCTACTCCCCCTCATTATAACAATGTGATACCCAAACCCTACTCCCTCTCATTATAACACAGTGATACCCTAACCCTACTCCCTCTCATTATAACACTGTGATACCCTAATCCTACTCCCACTCATTATAACACTGTGATAACCTAATCCTACTCCCCTCATTATAACACTGTGATACCCTAATCCTACTCCCCCTCATTATAACACTGTGATACCCTAACCCTACTCCCTCATTATAACACTGTGATACCCTAACCCTACTCCCCCTCATTATAACACTGTGATACCCTAACCCTACTCCCCCTCATTATAACAATGTGATACCCTAACCCTACTCACACTCATTATAACACTGTGATACCCTAACCCTACTCCCCCTCATTATAACACTGTGATACCCTAACCCTACTCCCCCTCATTATAACACTGTGATACCCTAATCCTACTCCCTCTCATTATAACACTGTGATACCCTAACCCTACTCCCCCCTCATTATAACACTGTGATACCCTAACCCTACTCCCTCTCATTAAAACACTGTGATACCCTAACCCTATTCCCCCTCATTATAACACTGTGATACCCTAACCCTACTCCCCCTCATTATAACAATGTGATACCCTAACCCTACTCCCCCCTCATTATAACAATGTGATACCCTAACCCTACTCCCCCTCATTATAACACTGATACCCTAACCCCACTCCCCCTCATTATAACACTGTGATACCCTAACCCTACTCCCTCTCATTATAACAATGTGATACCTTAACCCTACTCCCCCTCATTATAACACTGTGATACCCTAACCCTACTGCCCCTCATTATAACACTGTGATACCCTAACCCTACTCCCTCTCATTATAACACTTTGATACCCTAACCCTACTCCCTCATTAGAACAACGTGATACCCTAACCCTACTCCCTCTCATTGTAACAATGTGATACCCTAACCCCACTCCCCCTCATTATAACAAAGTGATACCCTAACCCTACTCCCTCTCATTGTAACAATGTGATACCCTAACCCCACTCCCCCTCATTATAACAAAGTGATACCCTAACCCTACTCCCCCTAATTATAACACTGTGATACCCTAATCCTACTCCCCCTCATTATAACACTGTGATACCCTAATCCAACTCCCCCTCATTATAACAATGTGATACCCAAACCCTACTCCCCCTCATTATAACATTGTGATACCCTAACCCTACTCCCCCACATTATAACACTGTGATACCCTAACCCTACTCCCCCTCATTATAACAATGTGATACCCTAAACCTTCTCCCCCTCATTATAACACTGTGATAACCAAACCCTACTCCCCCTCATTATAACACTGTGATATTCTAACCCTACTCCTTCCTCATTATAACACTGTGATACCCTAACCCTACTCCCCCTCATTATAACACTGTGATACCCTAACCCTACTCCCCCTCATTATAACAATGTGATACCCTAACCCTACTCACACTCATTATAACACTGTGTTACCCTAACCCTACTCCCCCTCATTATAACACTGTGATACCCTAACCCTACTCCCCCTCATTATAACACTGTGATCCCCTAATCCTACTCCCTCATTATAACACTGTGATACCCTAACCCTACTCCCCCCTCATTATAACACTGTGATACCCTAACCCTACTCCCTCTCATTAAAACACTGTGATACCCTAACCCTATTCCCCCTCATTATAACACTGTGATACACTAACCCTACTCCCCCTCATTATAACAATGTGATACCCTAACCCTACTCCCCCCTCATTATAACACTGTGATACCCTAACCCTACTCCCTCTCATTAAAACACTGTGATACCCTAACCCTATTCCCCCTCATTATAACACTGTGATACACTAACCCTACTCCCCCTCATTATAACAATGTGATACCCTAACCCTACTCCCCCCTCATTATAACACTGTGATACCCTAACCCTACTCCCCCTCATTATAACAATGTGATACCCTAACCCTACTCCCCCCTCATTATAACAATGTGATACCCTAACCCTACTCCCCCTCATTATAACACTGTGATACCCTAACCCTACTCCCCCTCATTATAACACTGTGATACCCTAACCCTACTCCCTCTCATTATAACAATGTGATACCTTAACCCTACTCCCCCTCATTATAACACTGTGATACCCTAACCCTACTGCCCCTCATTATAACACTGTGATACCCTAACCCTACTCCCTCTCATTATAACACTTTGATACCCTAACCCTACTCCCTCATTAGAACAACGTGATACCCTAACCCTACTCCCCCTCATTATAACACTGTGATACCCTAACCCTACTCCCTCTCATTATAACACTTTGATACCCTAACCCTACTCCCTCATTAGAACAACGTGATACCCTAACCCTACTCCCTCTCATTGTAACAATGTGATACCCTAACCCCACTCCCCCTCATTATAACAAAGTGATACCCTAACTCTACTCACTCTCATTGTAACAATGTGATACCCTAACCCCACTCCCCCTCATTATAACAAAGTGATACCCTAACCCTACTCCCCCTCATTATAACACTGTGATACCCTAATCCTACTCCCCCTCATTATAACACTGTGATACCCTAATCCTACTCCCCCTCATTATAACAATGTGATACCCAAACCCTACTCCCCCTCATTATAACATTGTGATACCCTAACCCTACTCCCCCTCATTATAACACTGTGATACCCTAACCCTACTCCCCCTCATTATAACAATGTGATACCCTAAACCTTCTCCCCCTCATTATAACACTGTGATAACCAAACCCTACTCCCCCTCATTGTAACAATGTGATACCCTAACCCTACTCCCCCTCATTATAACAATGTGATACCCTAACCCTACTCCCTCTCATTGTAACAATGTGATACCCTAACCCTACTCCCCCTCATTATAACACTGTGATACCCTACCCCTACTCCCCCTCATTATAACACTGATACCCTAACCCTACTCCCCCTCATTATAACACTATGATACCCAAACCCTACTCCCCCTCATTATAACACTGTGATATTCTAACCCTACTCCTTCCTCATTATAACACTGTGATACCCTAACCCTACTCCCCCTCATTATAACACTGTGATACCCTAACCCTACTCCCCCTCATTATAACAATGTGATACCCTAACCCTACTCACACTCATTATAACACTGTGATACCCTAACCCTACTCCCCCTCATTATAACACTGTGATACCCTAACCCTACTCCCCCTCATTATAACACTGTGATACCCTAATCCTACTCCCTCTCATTATAACACTGTGATACCCTAACCCTACTCCCCCCTCATTATAACACTGTGATACCCTAACCCTACTCCCTCTCATTAAAACACTGTGATACCCTAACCCTATTCCCCCTCATTATAACACTGTGATACACTAACCCTACTCCCCCTCATTATAACAATGTGATACCCTAACCCTACTCCCCCCTCATTATAACACTGTGATACCCTAACCCTACTCCCCCTCATTATAACACTGTGATACCCTAACCCTACTCCCTCTCATTATAACAATGTGATACCTTAACCCTACTCCCCCTCATTATAACACTGTGATACCCTAACCCTACTGCCCCTCATTATAACACTGTGATACCCTAACCCTACTCCCTCTCATTATAACACTTTGATACCCTAACCCTACTCCCTCATTAGAACAACGTGATACCCTAACCCTACTCCCCTCATTATAACACTGTGATACCCTAACCCTACTCCCTCTCATTATAACACTTTGATACCCTAACCCTACTCCCTCATTAGAACAACGTGATACCCTAACCCTACTCCCTCTCATTGTAACAATGTGATACCCTAACCCCACTCCCCCTCATTATAACAAAGTGATACCCTAACCCTACTCCCCCTCATTATAACACTGTGATACCCTAATCCTACTCCCCCTCATTATAACACTGTGATACCCTAATCCTACTCCCCCTCATTATAACAATGTGATACCCAAACCCTACTCCCCCTCATTATAACATTGTGATACCCTAACCCTACTCCCCCTCATTATAACACTGTGATACCCTAACCCTACTCCCCCTCATTATAACAATGTGATACCCTAAACCTTCTCCCCCTCATTATAACACTGTGATAACCAAACCCTACTCCCCCTCATTGTAACAATGTGATACCCTAACCCTACTCCCCCTCATTATAACAATGTGATACCCTAACCCTACTCCCTCTCATTGTAACAATGTGATACCCTAACCCTACTCCCCCTCATTATAACACTGTGATACCCTAATCCTACTCCCCCTCATTATAACAAAGTGATACCCAAATCCTACTCCCCCTCATTCTAACATTGTGATACCATAACCCTACTCCCCCTCATTATAACACTGTGATACCCTAACCCTACTCCCCCTCATTATAACAATGTGAAACCCTAAACCTTCTCCCCCTCATTATAACACTGTGATAACCAAACCCTACTCCCCCTCATTGTAACACTGTGATAACCAAACCCTACTCCCCCTCATAATAACACTGTGATACCCTAACCCTACTCCCCCTCATTATAACAATGTGATACCCTAACCCTACTCCCCCTCATTATAACAATGTGATACCAGAACCCCACTCCCCCTCATTATAACAAAGTGATACCCTACCCTACTCCCCCTCATTATAACACTGTGATACCCTAACCCTACTCCCTTTCATTATAACAATGTGATAGTGAGGATTCGCCATCCTGGCGGCTGGAGACCGTCTCCTCATCAGAAAGTTCCTGCCGCGACAGACGCCCAGGAGGAGCAGTCTCACAAACCCGTTACGCGCGCGCGGATCTTGCGCGGCCTGTCTGCCTGCGGGCTCCACCTCCGCCCCCTGCTACGGCGCGCGGTGGGTGTGCTCATCCAGCCTACCCTCTGACGCACGCCCCAGTCTCCGCCCCGGTGACGGACAGGACCGGCGTGGGAGTGACTAGCGCACCAGTCCCCGCCCCCTGACCTCAGTGATCGGCGGGCGCTCGGTCCCGCCTCCGTTCCTGATTTGGCTGCATCATAGGGCACACCTGAGCGCACCAGCAGCCCATAGGATTCGGTTTCCTGGTTCCGCCCTGGCTCTCTATTGGAGGCTCTCCCTTCATATACACTTTTGCTCCAGACACTCATTGCTGAGCATAGTCTTGTGTGACGCTGTGCCTTGCTGCATTCTGTTCCTGTATCTGGTAACTGGCTTATCTGGCCAGCCAGTTAGATAGGGCCTGTGTGGTCTAGTAAGTCTCCCAAGGGGAGTAGGGTTTAATTTTCCTAAAAGCAACAGAGTGCCTATTCTTTTGTTGTTATTGTGGATTAAAAACTACTGCCGTTCCAGACTAACCCTCTGTTTGTACAGAGTAGTTGATGCAACGCACAGCAAGAAGGGGGTGACAGCAGGTCTGGCAAAAATCTTCTTTATTGTAGAATCATTAAAATGTGGAAGGCTGCAACCTTCTACGCGTTTCGTGCAGTGAAAATTGCACTTTATCAAGAAGTCAGTCAAACATGGTATGTTACACACTATTTATAGAGACAGTCTGCCGTTTGGCGCCAGAAAATGCTAATTAGAATTTGCATAATGATTTGATAATACACAGCTGTGCCAGTGCCACAACAGAAGCGTTTATTTACCTGTTTAGCCATCGAGACATCCGCCTACCAAACACTCCTGCTCTGTGGAACGCAATGCAGGGCAATGGAGGGCTAAATCTCGCGAGATGCGTTCCAGGTAAGTCACGACTGTTCGCGCATGCGCAGTCTATATCTGGTAATAAAAAAAGAGACCACGATCCCATTACAGGGAACGGTTATGGTCCTGAATATATGCGCATGCGCATAAGTGGCGCAGCAAGTCTAAATTCAATAAGGACGACAAATAATTGGTGTAAACGACCACCATAAGGGGAACAATGATGGTAATGCCCCATAAACCTATGGAGACACCCATACATGTGCCACACCAATGGAGGAAGTGACACACCAAACATATGGCACATAGAGAATTCTAAAGTAATGTAACTTATGAGGCAGACTGTACCCTATACATACAAAACACAGAATTGTTGTCAAATTAAAAAACAAAAAGTTTAATCAAATGATTTAAAAAATATATAAATCTATATCTTTAATTATACTATACCTATATTAAAACCATTTATACAACCCTCCAGAAGAACAGAGGAAGGATTATAAAGAAAAAAAATATATATATTCAGTTATTTCCTATACACTTACTACAAAATATTATTAGAGAAATTCAGAAAAAACTCAGAAAAAACTCTCAGAAAAAATCAGAAAAAATCAGAAAAAACAATCAAAGTATACAAAGCAATTCTCCTTTGTGAGTCTTTTAACAATTGTCATAAGTCAATAAAGCTATTGTTATTATTATTAAGAGAAATATGTTGCTCAACTTATTGACATAAGGTAATTCAATAGTCGTAACCTGTTTTTTTGCACTTCAATATTTTAAACAAGAGTCTAAATATTATATTATAAAGTGTGGAACACTAGAGCCATTTTGTTTAGTCCTCATGTTATAATCTTAGACTATACATCCTTAGCTTATTTATTATAAGAAATGATTAATGCTCCATTCAATGTTTATTCCATCAGGAAAACGGGTTTTTAGCGTGAAGATCCAATAGGACTCTCTGCAATCTAGTCTTTTTACCAAGTCTCCTCCCCTTACTTTAGGTAAAATTCTCTCCATTCCCAAGAATGAAAAGTTCTCAATACCACCCTTCTTACATTCAGAAAAATGCTTAGAAACCGGGTGTGCAAGGTCCCCTCTTTTGATTAATCTGAAGTGTTCTTGCATTCTGATTTTGAGGGACCTTGTTGTCCTTCCGACGTATCTTTTCCCACAGCCACAATTGATCACATAGACCACGAAGGAAGTATTACAATTAATAAAGTCTCTAATTTCGAAACGTCTGTGGGGGCTGTGGGAAAAGACATATCTGGAAGGTTTCATGTATCTACACATATTACAGTTATTGCATCTGAATGAGCCTTTAGTCCTGAAGGTGTTGATATTGGTGTTTATATCTGGAATTACACTAGGGGATAGATAGTTGGCAATGGTTTTTGCCTTCCTATAGACAATTTTAGGTCCCATTTTTGTATACTCTCTCAAAATGGGATCCATGCGTAATAGGCCCCAATGCTTGTTAATTATCTTGTTCACTTGGCCACTGGCCTGACTATATTGTGTGATAAACAGAGGGGATGAATTTCCCAATTTTTTCTTCTTATCACTTTTCTTGTCACTTTTCTGCCCAACATCCTTCACCCTTGACTCTCTAGTGGGTAGCAATGTCCTTCTTTCTTTTTTGATTGTTTCCTCTACTATTGGTTGGAGGGTCTCCCTGTTATAACCCCTTTCTACAAACCGATTGGTAAGCGCCTCAGACTGAGTCAGGAACCCATCTAATGTGGAACAATTCCTCCTCAGTCTGAGGTACTGGCTTTTAGGGATACCAGTGATCACCGATCTGGGGTGACAACTGTCCGCCCGAAGAATTGTATTCCTCGAATTACTTTTCCTAAAAGTGTCCGTTTGGATCTGTTGGTTCATATCCACATATAATAAAGTGTCAAGGAAGCTAATGTGATGTGCATTAAAGTTGGTGGTAAATTGAATATTTAAATTATTATTGTTAACATATTCAAAAAATGATTCCAATGTGTCTGTGCTCCCGTGCCAAATTATAAGTAAATCATCAATAAAACGTTTATAGAAAACTATATTGTGTCTAAATTTATTAGTGCTGTTGTAAATAAAAACATGCTCCCACCACCCCATAAAAAGGTTCGCATAGGAGGGGGCAAAACTTGTCCCCATTGCTGTCCCCCGTTGTTGCAAATAAAACTGGTGCTCAAAAAGAAAATAATTGTGTGTGAGAAGAAAAAGAATGGATTCAGTGATAAAAGTGGTCATTAACATTGAGCTTCCCGGACATTCAATGAAGTGACGAACAGCTGCCAACCCTCTGTTTGGCCTCTTAAGCCTGGGTCCCGCTGCATCAAACGGTGCGCGCGGCCACGTGCGCGTCACTCACCAGCTCCTGAGTTCCTCCCGAGTCGGCCCCAGTCCCTCCTCGCTGCAAGGCTCGCTGCGCACTGTGACGCGTCAGCCAGCATGTTACGCTGTGCAGCCCGCAGACCAGGCCAGTCCCCTGTACTTGCCGAATTCAGGAGTATAGAGAGTTCCGAAGTTAAATACGTTTCCGTGTCCGAGGGTCAGGGAGGCAAGAATCGTGATGGGTAAGCCGAAGTCGGGAGCCAGAGACGGTAGTCAGACAAGTCGGTACAAATCTGCAGGAGTAAAGACACAAGGGAGCACGACACAGTTTCCAGGCTACACAGGAAGTAAGGAGCTATGCAGAGCAAGGAGGAAGTGACATAGCAGGGTATTTAAAGCGGAATCCACCAATCCGGACGGGGGCATGTCGAGGAGCAGCTCCTGAGAGGCTGGAAATAACAGGGCTCAGCTGAGAGTGCAGGGGGCGTGGTAAGGACTCCAGCACCGAGCGGGGGGCGGAGGCAGGCATGGCGCGCGTGTTACAAGTGCCAGGGATAGATGGCGCTCTGTAACACTGGCGCAAAAATCCAAGGTGGCGGCCGCAGCGTGAGTTGCGGTAAGTGCCGCGCAGCGGCAGGGGTAGCGATGGGGGGCAGGGTCAGCGGCAGCTGTAGTACTGGAAGAGGGTAAGGAGGGATCACGTCGCAGGGGACGTGGCCCCCGATTCCTTACAGTACCCCCCCCTTCAGGATCGACCTCCGGACGATCCATCCAAGGATTCTGTGGGAACTTCTTATGGAAGCGATTCAAGAGAGCTGGAGCATGGATGTCTTCCTTGGATACCCAAGAGCGTTCTTCTGGGCCATAACCCTTCCAGTGAACAAGAAATTGTATCTTTCCTCTGGATACGCGAGAATCCATGATTGTCTGGATTTCGAATTCAGGGTGTCCTTGGACCGTGACTGGTTTGGGTTTACGGGTCTTAGCAGGGAACCGTTTGCTCTGGACAAATGGCTTGAGCAAGGAAACGTGGAATACGTTAGGAATCCTCATGGAAGACGGGAATTTTAGGCGAAACGCCACAGGATTGATTTGTTCCTGAATCAGAAAAGGCCCTAAGAATCAGGGTGCCAATTTCAGGGTCGGAGACTTCAACTTGATGTTTTTAGATGAAAGCCAAACTCGGTCCCCTGTCTTCTAATTAGGGGCCTGTTGACGACAGTGGTCTGTCTGAGACTTGAATCTCTGAGCTGCGCTAAGAAGCGCGGACTGGATCTTGATCCATGACTCCTGAAGAGTAGTTACCCGTTCATCAGCCGCCGGCACTCCTACCGGAATGTTTGAGATTGGCAGTCAACTTGGGTGAAAACCATAATTCACGAAGAACGGGGTTTTGTGCGTGGATTCATTACGAAGTGAATTGGTTGCAAATTCTGCCCAAGGTAGCAGGTCAACCCAATTATCCTGGGAATCGGAAATAAAACACCGTAGGTATTGTTCCAGCGTTTGATTCAGTCTCTCAGTTTGCCCATTTGTCTGGAGGTTAAAGCCTGGCGAGAAGGATAGCGCCATGCCAAGCCTCTTGGAGAAAGCACGCCAAAGTTTCGAAATAAATTGAGTGCCTCGGTCCGAGACTATGGATGTAGGTATCCCGTGGATGCGAAACACTTCTTTGGTGAAGATATCAGCTAGGGTGGGCGAGGAGGGAAGTCCTTTGAGTTGAATGAAGTTGGCTTATTTTGAAAAACGGTCAACGATGACCAAAATGGTATTCATACCTCTGGAGGGTGGTAAATCCACGATGATATCCATTGAAATATGTGACCATGGACGTTCAGGTACTGGCAAGGGCATGCAAGCCTGAGGGTCTTTGATGAAGAGTCTTGTTTTGTGCGCATACTGGACAAGCCCTGGTAAATTCATGAACAATCTTTGCCATATTGGGCCACCAAAAAGTACGCTTGATTAGATCCAAAGTTCTCTTGAAGCCAGGATGGCCGACTGAACGGACGGAGTGGCCCCATTCTAGTATTTTTTGATGATACCTGGGTGCGGCATAAAGAGTTCTGTAACAGGGGACTTATCCCTGTTCAGTAATGTTCCTTTAATCTAGCAGTGTGGTAGTTAATTACTAAACACCACCTGCCTGATTAGATTATTTACAAAAAGTCTGCCTTTGAGACAGGAAGTGACTGACTCCTTAGCTCTGACTGAGAGCTGACCTTTGGAGACACCACAATGTCTTGAGTTCTGCCAGCCACACAGCAGAGCTGATTGCAAGACACCCAATAAGACTTCTAAACCTGGATGCTGGTATTTTTCTGTGCACGCACGGGTGCGGTTCCAGGAGAGCAGAGAAGCTTACTCTACAGCTGATAAACAGATAAGACTTTCATTATTAAGAGAATGCTTATATCTGCTTATTTTCATGCTATGTGTTTGGGGTTGGGAGAAATGCTTAACTAATGGAGATGTGAACTAATTGCAAGGATTTCACTAGAAATACTCCCAAGTGAATGGAAGCTTTGTTCCCCCCTGTGTTTAGATAATTTCCTGATGAAAAGGAAAAGGCACAATAAAGCCTAGTATAATTTCACATTATAACGACTCCAATTGTGTACCTCTGTGAACGTCCGTCTACAAATTCCTTCCGGTACCTCTAGACCACTTGGAATTTGTCTTTGAGCTTCAACGATTTTTTCGAGAATATCAAATGAGTTGGCGGAAATTATAAACTTAGAAGGTACGATAGTTTCAGGGGTTTCTTCGGATTTTTCCTCCGGAGAAAATTGTCGGGACAAGGCATCAGCTTTTGTGTTCTTAGAACCGGGAATATAAGACAGAGTATAATTAAATCTTGAGAAAAATAGTGCCCAACGGGCTTGACGAGACCCCAGATGACGTGCATTTTCGATATAAAGAAGATTTTTATGATCGGTCAATATACAAATAGGTTCGCGGGAACCTTCCAGGAGTTGTCGCCATTCCTGTAAGGCCATCTTGATAGCCAAGAGCTCTCTATTGCCAACATCATAGTTCTTTTCAGCGGAAGAGAACAACTTTGAAAAAAAACCGCATGGATGAAGCTTATCTTGAGGGAAGAGTCTCTGGGACAGGATGGCGCCTGCACCACAATCAAACGCATCAACTTCTAAAGTAAAAGGAAGACTAACATCGGGATGTCGCAGAATGGGTGCCGAGACGAAAGCTTGTTTCAAGGTTTCAAAGGACGAGACGGCCTGCGGAGGCCATACAGACGGGTCAGCTCCCTTCTTGGTAAGGGAAGTAATGGGAGCCACAGTGGTAGAAAAATTTTGGATGAATTTCCTATAGTAGTTGGAGAATCCCAAAAAACGCTGGATGGCTTTGAGAGAATTGGGCTGAGGCCAATCCAAAACAGCCTTAAGTTTTTCAGGGTCCATAGAAAATCCTTTATCTGAAATTATATAGCCTAAAAAGGCAGTAGAGGCTTGATGAAAAAGACATTTCTCGAGCTTAGCGTAGAGATTATTGACACAAAGGGGAGCGAGAACGAGCCTGGAATGCTGGACATGATCTTGAAGATTTTTAGAAAAAATTAGGATATTGTCCAGATAGACGATTATGAAAGAGTTGAGGACATCACGGAAGACATCATTCATAAAATCCTGAAAAACAGCAGAAGCATTGCATAGGCCGAAAGGCATTACAAGATACTCGTGTCCGCTTCTGGTATTGAAGGCAGTCTTCCATTCATCGCCTTCTCGGATGCGAACAAGATTGTAGGCTCCTCGGAAGTCTAGCTTAGAAAAAATATTTGCCCCTTGGAACCTATCAAAAAGTTCGGAGATCAGCAGAAAGGGGTACCGATTCTTGACTGTGATGAGATTAAGCCCTCGGTAATCAATGCATGGTCTCAGAGATCCGTCTTTCTTCTTGACAAAAAAGAAACCAGCACCAGCGAGGGACGAAGAATTACGAATGAATCCCTTTTCAAGGTTTTCTTTGATGTATGCTGCCATGGCTTCAGTTTCAGGGACAGACAAGGGGTAGGACTTACACTTAGGAAGAACAGCGCCGGGAACCAGATCAATGGGGCAATCATAAGGTCTGTGAGGAGGTAGAACCTCTGATTGGGTCTTGCTAAACACGTCGATGAAATCCGCATATGCTTCAGGAAGAGCGGAGTCATTAGCCGGAGGTGTTTCCACTCCCGCGAGGACTGTGGTAGGAGAAATGACCGGCAATGGTGAGGCGTCTGACTCTGGCTCCCACTGAATTGTCTTGCCATCCCTCCAATCAATGCATGGGTTGTGCTGCTGTAGCCAGGGTAATCCTAAAATAACTGGAACGGCAGGAGAGTGCATCCCGTCAAAGGATATGATTTCGGTATGAGTACCGGTAGAAAAGGTGAGAGGAAGAGTCTCTAACGTGATGAAGGCAGGTTGCAAGGGACGACCGTCAATGGCCTCGAGACCAAGCAGCGACTTCTTGGCGATGAGCGGGATCTTGTTACAAGTAACAAAATCTTGATCAACAAAGTTACCACCGGATCCTGAATCAAGAAAAGCGGCGGTGGTTACGAGAAAATTCGGGCCTTCAAGCGAGACTGGAAGCATAATTCTCTTAGGGAGTTCCTCTTCAGAGATAGGGTGAGAAGATATTGAACCCAAAATGAGTCCTTCTTGCCCCATTGGTCTTGTTTGTTCTTTGGGCCTTAAAGGACAAAAACGTACCGTATGCTCAGGAGATCCACAGTAGTGGCGAGCCCTTTCTGCAATCCTGTCAGGGGTTCTATCGGCAGTCCTGTCGGTATTACGGAACTCTTGACTGGCAATCTGCATGGGTTCTACAGCCTCTGGAGCAGGGCGAAAAGCCGGGAAGGATCTGGGAAGAATAGAATCAGGAGACAAAAATCTGGGGCGCTGGCGTTCATGACGTCGCAGCTGAAGGCGCTGATCTACTCGTATACATTGTGTGATCAATTCCTCCAATTCCTGGGGCCTTGGCTGGACTGCAAGTTCATCCTTTACAGAATCGACCAGTCCTTGCCAAAACATAGCAATAAGGGCTTCTTGGTTCCAATGCATCTCCGCTGCGACGGTCCGGAATTCCAATGCGTATTTGGCTACAGACCTACGGCCCTGAGTCAACTGAAAAAGTGAAGCAGCGGCAGTATCTCTGCGGGCGGGAATATCGAATACCTGCTGGAATTCTTGGCGGAAGAGCTGGTAATCTTGGGTGAGGTCCTCACGCAACTCCCAGATGGGAGAGGCCCATGCCAAGGCGTCCCCTGTTAAAAGAGAGTAAACATAGGCTACCTTGGTGCGTCCGGTGGGGAACAGGCTGGGAGAAATCTCAAACTGTATTTCACATTGGTTCAAAAACCCACGACAGGCTAGAGGTTCACCCGCATATGCTTTAGGCGTAGGAATCCTAAGTTCTGATGGTGCGGCTGGGGCCGGTGGCGGAATAGGCTGTAGAGAAAGCTGGGAAAGCTGTTGAATCAGACCTGTGATCTGAGTTCCCAAAGTTTGAATGCATTGCGCAAGGGTCCCGATTAGTTGGCCCACCTCAGAGTCAGGTCTGTTTCTGTTGGGCTCTGCATAATGTCACGCTGTGCAGCCCGCAGACCAGGCCAGTCCCCTGTACTTGCCGAATTCAAGAGTATAGAGAGTTCCGAAGTTAAATCCGTTTCCGTGTCCGAGGGTCAGGGAGGTAAGAATCGTGATGGGTAAGCCGAAGTCGGGAGCCAGAGACGGTAGTCAGACGAGCCGGTACAAATCTGCAGGAGTAAAGACACAAGGGAGCACGACACAGTTTCCAGGCTACACAGTTAGCAAGGAGCTATGCAGAGCAAGGAGGAAGTGACATAGCAGGGTATTTAAAGCGGAATCCACCAATCCAGACAGGAGCGTGCCGAGGAGCAGCTCCTGAGAGGCTGGAAATAACAGGGCTCAGCTGAGAGTGCAGGGGGCGTGGTAAGGACTCCAGCACCGAGCGGGGGGCGGAGGCAGGCATGGCGCGCGTGTTACATGTGCCAGGGATAGATGCGTGCTCTGTAACACCGTTGCGAAAATCCAAGATGGCGGCCGCGGCGTGAGTGGCGGTAAGTGCCCCGCGGCGGCAAGGGTAGAGATGGGGGGCAGGGGCAGCGGCAGCTGCAGTTCTGGTAGAGGAAAAGGAGGGATCATGTCGCAGGGGACGTGGCCCCCGATTCCTTACACAGCAGGGGATAACCGAGGTTTGTGATCCCGAGTGGCGACGCGTCACGTGGTGTGGCAGGGAGCCAATGAGGAGGGGAAGAGGGGAGCTGTCTGGAGCAACGGAAGGGAGGCATGCGGCTTGGGAGGGAGGTCTGGCAGTGGTGATACTCTCCCGCCCACAACCGCCGGGTAACCTGGATCTATAGGACAAAGTTTCACAATACGAAAGGAGGAATGAAATGGCAGAATTGCTGGTTTTCCTGCCATCATCAGCATTTATCTGAAGTTTTTGGAGATGATGTCGCAAGTGTAAAGGAATTGCAGGGCTGCCCTAAACACAGCTATGGAATACAAATGCAACTACCTCTAAATAAATGTTAACCGAGCTCATTTTGGTCCGCATTCACTAACTGGTGGTAAGCTTCATCACGTCCTAACGTGCATAAGCAAAATACAGGTTGGTCTGTAAAATGCAATGTAAAAGCCGCATCATAACCTCGTCCACCCGACCCGTTTTGGACACGCCCCTCCGCTTCTAAAACCTGGCTCCTTGAAGACCGCAGATAGCGGTGAAGTGCCCTACATGCGCCGCCTGGACACAGTGCGGGCGCCTCGGCGAGTGCAGCGGGGCCTTAGGCCTCGTCCAGGGTGGAAACGGGCGCGCTGGCGCTCCAGCGCTGCACCCTGCTCGGCCGTGCTTTTCCTGGCCGGCTAGGTGTGCGTTCGCCGGGGGGCGGGGCCCCGATGTCACAGAGCTGGTTCGCCCTCAGTGGGTGAAGCGCTCACGTGACGCGCTTGCGAGCAGCAAAATCAATTTTGCTTGTTTGGCAAGCGGCTGAGCGCTGAGCCGGCGCGCCCTCTCAGCGCACCCTGGACGAGGCCTTAGCCTTACTGACTCCACTGCAGGACATCCTGCCACACCCCCTACTCCATCTCATTATAACATGTAACCCCCCTACTCCATCTCATTATAACATGTAACCCCCCTACTCCATCTCATTATAACATGTAACCCCCCTACTCCATCTCATTATAACATGTAACCCGCCTACTCCATCTCATTATAACATGTAACCCGCCTACTCCATCTCATTATAACATGTAACCCCCTACTCCATCTCATTATAACATGTACCCCCCCTACTCCATCTCATTATAACATGTAACCCGCCTACTCCATCTCATTATAACATGTAACCCCCTACTCCATCTCATTATAACATGTACCCCCCTACTCCATCTCATTATAACATGTAACCCCCTACTCCATCTCATTATAACATGTAACCCGCCTACTCCATCGCATTATAACATGTAACCCGCCTACTCCATCTCATTATAACATGTAACCCCCTACTCCATCTCATTATAACATGTAACCCCCTACTCCATCTCATTATAACATGTAACCCCCTACTCCATCTCATTATAACATGTACCCCCCTACTCCATCTCATTATAACATGTAACCCGCCTACTCCATCTCATTATAACATGTAACCCCCCTACTCCATCTCATTATAACATGTAACCCCCCTACTCCATCTCATTATAACATGTAACCCGCCTACTCCATCTCATTATAACATGTAACCCCCTACTCCATCTCATTATAACATGTAACCCCCTACTCCATCTCATTATAACATGTAACCCCCCTACTCCATCTCATTATAACATGTAACCCCCCTACTCCATCTCATTATAACATGTAACCCCCCTACTCCATCTCATTATAACATGTAACCCGCCTACTCCATCTCATTATAACATGTAACCCCCTACTCCATCTCATTATAACATGTAACCCCCCTACTCCATCTAATTATAACATGTAACCCGCCTACTCCATCTCATTATAACATGTAACCCCCCTACTCCATCTCATTATAACATGTAACCCCCTACTCCATCTCATTATAACATGTAACCCCCCTACTCCATCTCATTATAACATGTAACCCCCCTACTCCATCTCATTATAACATGTACCCCCCTACTCCATCTCATTATAACATGTAACCCCCCTACTCCATCTCATTATAACATGTACCCCCCTACTCCATCTCATTATAACATGTAACCCCCCTACTCCATCTCATTATAACATGTAACCCCCCTACTCCATCTCATTATAACATGTAACCCCCTACTCCATCTCATTATAACATGTAACCCCCTACTCCATCTCATTATAACATGTAACCCCCTACTCCATCTCATTATAACATGTAACCCCCCTACTCCATCTCATTATAACATGTAACCCCCTACTCCATCTCATTATAACATGTAACCCCCTACTCCATCTCATTATAACATGTAACCCCCTACTCCATCTCATTATAACATGTACCCCCCCTACTCCATCTCATTATAACATGTACCCCCCCTACTCCATCTCATTATAACATGTAACCCCCCTACTCCATCTCATTATAACATGTAACCCCCTACTCCATCTCATTATAACATGTAACCCCCCTACTCCATCTCATTATAACATGTACACCCCCTACTCCATCTCATTTTAACATGTACACCCCCTACTCCATCTCATTATAACATGTACACCCCCTACTCCATCTCATAACATGTAACCCCCCTACTCCATCTCATTATAACATGTAACCCCCCTACTCCATCTCATTATAACATGTACCCCCCTACTCCATCTCATTATAACATGTAACCCCCTACTCCATCTCATTATAACATGTAACCCCCTACTCCATCTCATTATAACATGTACCCCCCTACTCCATCTCATTATAACATGTACCCCCCTACTCCATCTCATAATAACATGTACACCCCCTACTCCATCTCATTATAACATGTAACCCCCCTACTCCATCTCATTATAACATGTACCCCCCTTACTCCATCTCATTATAACATGTAACCCCCCTACTCCATCTCATTATAACATGTAACCCCCCTACTCCATCTCATTATAACATGTAACCCCCCTACTCCATCTCATTATAACATGTACCCCCCTACTCCATCTCATTATAACATGTAACCCCCCTACTCCATCTCATTATAACATGTAACCCCCCTACTCCATCTCATTATAACATGTAACCCCCCTACTCCATCTCATTATAACATGTAACCCCCCTACTCCATCTCATTATAACATGTAACCCCCCTACTCCATCTCATTATAACATGTAACCCCCCTACTCCATCTCATTATAACATGTAACCCCCCTACTCCATCTCATTATAACATGTAACCCCCCCTACTCCATCTCATTATAACATGTAACCCCCCTACTCCATCTCATTATAACATGTAACCCCCCTACTCCATCTCATTATAACATGTAACCCGCCCTACTCCATCTCATTATAACATGTAACCCCGCCTACTCCATCTCATTATAACATGTAACCCCCCTACTCCATCTCATTATAACATGTACCCCCCCTACTCCATCTCATTATAACATGTAACCCGCCTACTCCATCTCATTATAACATGTAACCCCCTACTCCATCTCATTATAACATGTACCCCCCTACTCCATCTCATTATAACATGTAACCCCCCTACTCCATCTCATTATAACATGTAACCCGCCTACTCCATCTCATTATAACATGTAACCCGCCTACTCCATCTCATTATAACATGTAACCCCCCTACTCCATCTCATTATAACATGTAACCCCCTACTCCATCTCATTATAACATGTAACCCCCTACTCCATCTCATTATAACATGTACACCCCCTACTCCATCTCATTATAAACATGTAACCCGCCTACTCCATCTCATTTAACATGTAACCCCCCTACTCCATCTCATTTATAACATGTAACCCCCCCTACTCCATCTCATTATAACATGTAACCCGCCCTACTCCATCTCATTATAACATGTAACCCCCTACTCCATCTCATTATAACATGTAACCCCCCTACTCCATCTCATTATAACATGTAACCCCCCTACTCCATCTCATTATAACATGTAACCCCCCTACTCCATCTCATTATAACATGTAACCCCCCTACTCCATCTCATTATAACATGTAACCCGCCCTACTCCATCTCATTATAACATGTAACCCCCTACTCCATCTCATTATAACATGTAACCCCCCTACTCCATCTCATTATAACATGTAACCCGCCTACTCCATCTCATTATAACATGTAACCCCCCTACTCCATCTCATTATAACATGTAACCCCCTACTCCATCTCATTATAACATGTAACCCCCCTACTCCATCTCATTATAACATGTAACCCCCCTACTCCATCTCATTATAACATGTACCCCCCTACTCCATCTCATTATAACATGTAACCCCCCTACTCCATCTCATTATAACATGTACCCCCCCTACTCCATCTCATTATAACATGTAACCCCCCTACTCCATCTCATTATAACATGTAACCCCCCTACTCCATCTCATTATAACATGTAACCCCCCCTACTCCATCTCATTATAACATGTAACCCCCTACTCCATCTCATTATAACATGTAAACCCCCTACTCCATCTCATTATAACATGTAACCCCCTACTCCATCTCATTATAACATGTAACCCCCTACTCCATCTCATTATAACATGTAACCCCCTACTCCATCTCATTATAACATGTACCCCCCCTACTCCATCTCATTATAACATGTACCCCCCCTACTCCATCTCATTATAACATGTACACCCCCTACTCCATCTCATTATAACATGTACACCCCCTAATCCATCTCATTATAACATGTACACCCCCTACTCCATCTCATAACATGTAACCCCCTACTCCATCTCATTATAACATGTAACCCCCCCTACTCCATCTCATTATAACATGTAACCCCCCTACTCCATCTCATTATAACATGTAACCCCCTACTCCATCTCATTATAACATGTAACCCCCTACTCCATCTCATTATAACATGTACCCCCCTACTCCATCTCATTATAACATGTACCCCCCTACTCCATCTCATAATAACATGTACACCCCCTACTCCATCTCATTATAACATGTAACCCCCCTACTCCATCTCATTATAACATGTACCCCCCCCTACTCCATCTCATTATAACATGTAACCCCCTACTCCATCTCATTATAACATGTACCCCCCTACTCCATCTCATTATAAACATGTAACCCCCCTACTCCATCTCATTATAACATGTAACCCCCCCTACTCCATCTCATTATAACATGTAACCCCCCTACTCCATCTCATTATAACATGTAACCCCCCTACTCCATCTCATTATAACATGTAACCCCCCTACTCCATCTCATTATAACATGTAACCCCCCTACTCCATCTCATTATAACATGTAACCCCCCTACTCCATCTCATTATAACATGTAACCCCCCTACTCCATCTCATTATAACATGTAACCCCCCTACTCCATCTCATTATAACATGTAACCCCCCTACTCCATCTCATTATAACATGTAACCCCCCTACTCCATCTCATTATAACATGTAACCCCCCTACTCCATCTCATTATAACATGTAACCCCCCTACTCCATCTCATTATAACATGTAACCCCCCTACTCCATCTCATTATAACATGTAACCCCCCTACTCCATCTCATTATAACATGTAACCCCCTACTCCATCTCATTATAACATGTAACCCCCCACTACCCTCCCATCTCATTATAACATGTAACCCCCTACTCCATCTCATTATAACATGTAACCCCCCTACTCCATCTCATTATAACATGTACACCCCCTACTCAATCTCATTATAACATGTAACCCCCCTACTCCATCTCATTATAACATGTAACCCCCCTACTCCATCTCATTATAACATGTAACCCCCCTACTCCATCTCATTATAACATGTAACCCCCTACTCCATCTCATTAAAACATGTAACCCCCCTTACTCCATCTCATTATAACATGTAACCCCCTACCATCTCATTATAACATGTAACCCCCCACCATCTCATTATACATGTAACCCCCACTCATCTCATTATAACATGTAACCCCCCTACCCATCTCATTATAACATGTAACCCCCACCATCTCATTATAACATGTAACCCCCCACCATCTCATTATAACATGTAACCCCGCCTACTCCATCTCATTATAACATGTAACCCCCCTACTCCATCTCATTATAACATGTAACCCCCCTACTCCATCTCATTATAACATGTAACCCCCCTACTCCATCTCATTATAACATGTACCCCCCCCTAACTCCATCTCATTATAACATGTAACCCCCCTACTCCATCTCATTATAACATGTAACCCCCCTACTCCATCTCATTATAACATGTAACCCCCCTACTCCATCTCATTATAACATGTAACCCCCCTACTCCATCTCATTATAACATGTAAACCCCCACCATCTCATTATAACATGTAACCCCCCCATCTCATATACATGTACCCCCACCATCTCATTATAACATGTAACCCCGCCTACTCCATCTCATTATAACATGTAACCCCCCCTACTCCATCTCATTATAACATGTAACCCCCTACTCCATCTCATTATAACATGTAACCCCACTACTCCATCTCATTATAACATGTAACCCGCCTACTCATCTCATTATAACATGTAACCCCCCTACTCCATCTCATTATAACATGTAACCCCCCTACTCCATCTCATTATAACATGTAACCCCCCCCTACTCCATCTCATATTATAACATGTAACCCGCCTACTCCATCTCATTATAACATGTAACCCCCCTACTCCATCTCATTATA
>NW_027455232.1:0-41448 GCF_040206685.1 Ascaphus truei
ACACGTTGCACGGTCGCGCTCTCGTGCGCGCACTAGGCACACGTTGCACGCGCTCTCGCGCACACACGTTGCACGCGCTCTCGCGCACACACGTTGCACGCGCTCTCGCGCACACACGTTGCACGCGCTCTCGCGCACACACGTTGCACGCGCTCTCGCGCACACACGTTGCACGCGCTCTCGCGCACACACGTTGCACGCTCTCTCGCGCACTACACGTTGCACGCGCTCTCGCGCACACGACACGTTGCACGCGCGCTCTCGCGCACACACGTTGCACGCGCTCCTCGCGCACACACGTTGCACGCGCTCTCAGCGCACACACGTTGCACGCGCTCTCGCGCAACACACGTTGCACGCGCTCTCGCGCACACACGTTGCACGCGCTCTCGCGCACACACGTTGCACGCGCTCTCGCGCACACAACGTTGCACCGCGCTCTCGCGCACACACGTTGCACGCGCTCTCGCGCACACACGTTGCACGCGCTCTCGCGCACACACGTTGCACGCGCTCTCGCGCACACACGTTGCACGCGCTCTCGCGCCACGCACACGACGTTGCACGCGCTCTCGCACACACTTTGCACGCGCTTGTAGGGTTGTGTGTAGAAATTGCGTGTGTGACGGGGTCGCAGGGCCTCGCACGGTTATAGTCGGCACTTTTATTTTATTTTTAAACAAACTTGTGATTTTCAATTTTATATCAATTCACAAATGTTATATAATAATTTGTATTTTTGGCACATTAATCACTACAAATAGTTTTATTTAACATCATACGGTAATAACGGGCCCCTCTCTTCCCTCTCTCCCTCCCTCTTGCCCCTCTCCGCCCCTCTCTCCCCTCCCTCCCCTCCCTCTCGCCCCTCTCTCCCCTCCCTCTCGCCCCTCTCTCTCCCCCTCCCTCTTGCCCCTCTCTCCCCTCCCTCTTGCCCCTCTCTCCCCTCCCTCTTGCCCCTCTCTCCCCTCCCTCTTGCCCCTCTCTCCCCTCCCTCTTGCCCCTCTCTCCCCTCCCTCCCCTCCCTCTCTCCCCTCCCTCCCATCCCTCTCTCCCCTCCTCTCCCCTCTCTCCCCTCCCTCTTGCCCCTCTCTCCCCTCCCCTCCCTCTCTTCCCTCTCTCCCCTCCCTCTTGCCCCTCTCTCCCCTCCCTCTTGCCCCTCTCGACCCTCTCTCCCCTCCCTCCCCTCCTCTCGCCCCTCCCTCCCCCTCCCTCTCGCCCCTCCCTCCCCTCCCTCTCGTCCCTCTCTCCCCTCCCTCTCGCCCCTCCCTCTCGCCCCTCTCTCCCCTCCCTCTTGCCCCTCTCTCCCCTCCACTCCCCCTCCCTCTTGCCCCTCTCTCCCCTCCCTCCCCTCCCTCTCTCCCCTCCCTCTCTCCCCCTCCCTCTCTCCCCTCCCTCTCTCCCCTCTCTCCCCTCCCTCTTGCCCCTCTCTCCCCTCCCCTCCCTCTTGCCCCTCTCTCCCCTCCCTCTTGCCCCTCTCTCCCCTCCCTCTCCCCCTCCACCCCCCCCTCCCTCCCCCCCTCCACCCCCCTCCTTCCCCCTCCTTCCCCCTCCTTCCCCCTCCATCCCCCCCCTCCTTCCCCCTCCATCCCCCCCTCCATCCCCCCCTCCATCCCCCCTCCATCCCCCCCTCTCTCCCTTCCCTCCCCTCCTCTTGCCCCTCTCTCCTCCCTCTTGCCCCTCTCTCCTCCCTCTTGCCCCTCTCTCCCCTCCCTCTTGCCCCTCTCTCCCCTCCCTCTTGCCCCTCTCTCTCCTCCCTCTTGACCCTCTCTCTCTCCTCCCTCTTGACCCTCTCTCTCTCCTCCCTCTTGACCCTCTCTCTCCTCCCTCTTGACCCTCTCTCTCTCCTCCCTCTTGACCCTCTCTCTCTCCTCCCTCTTGACCCTCTCTCTCTCCTCCTCCCTCTTGCCCCTCTCTCTCCTCCCTCTTGCCCCTCTCTCTCTCCTCCCTCTTGCCCCCTCTCTCTCTCCTCCCTCTTGCCCCTCTCTTTCCTCCCTCTTGCCCCTCTCTTTCCTCCCTCTTGCCCCTCTCTCTCTCCTCCCTCTCTCCCCTCTCTCTCTCCTCCCTCTTGCCCCTCTCTTTCTCTCCTCCCTCTTGCCCTCTCTCTCACCTCCCTCTCCCATCCCTCTTGACTCTCTCTCCCCCCTCTTGCCCCTCTCTCTCCCCCCTCTTGCCCCTCTCTCTCCCCCTATTGCCCCTCTCTCTCCTCCCTCTTGCCCCTCTCTCTCCTCCCTCTTGCCCTCTCTCTCCTCCCTCTTGCCCTCTCTCTCTCTCCTCCCTCTTGCCCCTCTCTCCTCTCTCCTCCCTCTTGCCCCTCTCTCTCTCCACCCTCCTCGTCTCCTCCCTCTCGCTCCTCTCTCTCTCTCCTCTCTCTTGCCCCTGTCTCTCTCCTCCCCTCTCCCCTCCCTCTTGACTTTCCACCCTCTTGCCCCTCTCTCTCCCCCCTCTTGCCCCTCTCTCTCCTCCCTCTTGCCCCTCTCTCTCCTCCCTCTTGCCCTTCTCTCTCCTCCCTCTTGCCCTTCTCTCTCCTCCCTCTTTCCCCTCCTCTCTCCTCCCTCTTGCCCCTCTCTCTCTCCTCCCTCTTGCCCCTCTCTCTCTCCTCCCTCTTGCCCCTCTCTCTCTCCTCCCTCTTGCCCCTCTCTCTCTCCTCCCTCCTGCCCCTCTCTCCTCCCTCTTGCCCCTCTCTGCCTCCCTCTTGCCCCCCTCTCTCCTCCCTCTCTTGCCCCCTCTCTCTCTCCTCCCTCTTGCCCCTCTCTCTCACCTCCCTCTTGCCCCTCTCTCTCTCCTCCCTCTTGCCCCTCTCTCTCTCCTCCCTCTTGCCCCTCTCTCTCTCCTCCCTCTTGCCCTGTGCAGCCTTTCTTCCGGCTGCTGAACCTGAGGAAGTTGGGCCTGAGTGACAACGAGATCCAGAGACTCCCCCCGGAGGTGGCAAACTTCATGCAGCTGGTGGAGCTGGACATCTCTCGCAACGGTGAGTGCGGGGGGGGGGAGGGGGGGGGGCGTGAGGGGGTATGTACTGCACTGTACCTACAGAGAGTGCGGGGGTGGGCGTGAGGGGGTATATACTGCACTGTACCTACAGAGAGTGCGGGGGTGGGCGTGAGGGGGTATATACTGCACTGTACCTACAGAGAGTGCGGGGGTGGGCGTGAGGGGGTATATACTGCACTGTACCTACAGAGAGTGCGGGGGGTGGGCGTGAGGGGGTATATACTGCACTATACCTACTGTGAGTGCAGGGGGTGGGCGTGAGGGGTTATTACTGCACTGTACCTACGAGGGGGGCGTGAGGGGTTATATACTGCACTATACCTACTGTGAGTGCAGGGGGTGGGCGTGAGGGGTTTATATACTGCACTATACCTACGAGGGGGCGTGAGGGGTTATATACTGCACTATACCTACAGTGAGTGCAGGGGGTGGGCGTGAGGGGTTATATACTGCACTATACCTACAGAGAGTGCGGGGGTGGGCGTGAGAGGGTATATACTGCACTATACCTACAGAGAGTGCGGGGGTGGGCGTGAGGGGGGTATATACTGCACTATACCTACTGTGAGGGCGTGAGGGGTTATATACTGCACTATATCTACGGGGGGGGGGCGTGAGGGGTTATATACTGCACTTACCTACGAGGGGGGCATGAGGGGTTATATACTGCACTATACCTACGAGGGGGCGTGAGGGGTTATATACTGCACTATACCTACGAGGGGGCGTGAGGGGTTATATACTGCACTATACCTATGGGGAAGGCGTGAGGGGTTATATACTGCACTATACCTACGGGGGGGGGGGCGTCAGGGGTTATATACTGCACTATACCTACGGGGGGGGGGGCGTCAGGGGGTTATATACTGCACTATACCTACGAGGGGGCGTGAGGGGTTAAATACTGCACTATAACCTACGGGGAAGGCGTGAGGGGTTATATACTGCACTATACCTACGGGGGGGGGGCGTGAGGGGTTATATACTGCACTATACCTACGAGGGGGGCATGAGGGGTTATATACTGCACTATACCTACGAGGGGGCGTGAGGGGTTATATACTGCACTATACCTACGGGGAAGGCGTGAGGGGTTATATACTGCACTATACCTACGGGGAAGGCGTGAGGGGTTATATACTGCACTATACCTACGGGGGGGGGGGCGTGAGGGGTTATATACTGCACTATACCTACAATGAGTGCATGGGGGGGGTGAGAGGAAGGGGTTATATACTGCACCATACCTACAGTGAGTGCATGGGGGGGCGAGAGGGAGGAGTTATATACTGCACTATACCTACCCCCTCACCTCTTTCCTTTCCTCCCTCTTTCCCTTCCCTCCCTCTTTCCCTTCCCTCCCTCCTCTGTACCTGTCCTCCCTTGGTCCCCCCCTCCTCTGTTCCTGTCCTCCCCCTCCTCTGTCCCTGTCCTCCCCCTCCTCTGTCCCTGTCCTCCCCCCTCCTCTGTCCCCACCCTCCTCTGTCCCTGTCCTCCCCCTCCTCTGTCCCTGTCCTCCCCCTCCTCTGTCCCTGTCCTCCCCCTCCTCTGTCCCTGTCCTCCCCCTCCTCTGTCCCTGTCCTCCCCCTCCTCTGTCCCTGTCCTCCCCCTCCTCTGTCCTGTCCTCCCCCCTCCTCTGTCCCTGTCCTCCCCCTCCTCTGTCCCTGTCCTCCCCCTCCTCTGTCCCGTCCTCCCCCTCCTCTGTCCCCGTCCTCCCCCTCCTCTGTCCCCGTCCTCCCCCTCCTCTGTCCCCGTCCTCCCCCTCCTCTGTCCCCGTCCTCCCCCTCCTCTGTCCCCGTCCTCCCCCTCCTCTGTCCCCGTCCTCCCCCTCCTCTGTCCCCCGTCCTCCCCCTCCTCTGTCCCCGTCCTCCCCCTCCTCTGTCCCCGTCCTCCCCATCCTCTGTCCCCGTCCTCTCCCCCTCCTCTGTCCCTGTCCTCCCCCTCCTCTGTCCCCGTCCTCCCCCTCCTCTGTCCCCGTCCTCCCCCCTCCTCTGTCCGTGTCCTCCCTTGTCCCCCCCCACCTCTCACCCTCTGTCCCTGTCCTCCTCTCCCCCCCCTCACATCTGTCCCTGTCCTCCCTATGCCCCCAACCTCTGTCCCTCTCCCCCCAACCTCTGTCCCTCTCCCCCCCGTCCTCCCTCTCCCCCCGTCCTCCCTCTCCCCGTCCTCCTCTCCCCCGTCCTCCCTCTCCCCCGGTCCTCCCTCTCCCCCGGTCCTCCCTCTCCCCCGTCTCCCTCTCCTCCGTCCTCCCTCTCCCCCGTCCTCCCCTCTCCCCCCGGTCCTCCCTCTCCCCCCGTCCTCCCTCTCCCCCTGTCCTCCCTCTCCCCCTGTCCTCCCTCTCCCCTTGTCCTCCCTCTCCCCCTGTCCTCCCCTCTCCCCCTGTCTCTCCCTCTCCCCCTGTCCTCCCTCTCCCCCTGGTCCTCCCTCTCCCCCTGTCCTCCCTCTCCCCCTGTCCTCCCTCTCCCCCCGTCCTCCCTCTCCCCCCGTCCTCCCTCTCCCCCGTCCTCCCTCTCCCCCCGTCCTCCCCTCTCCCCCCGTCCTCCCTCTCCCCGTGTCCTCCCTTCCCCTCACCTCTGTCCCTGTCCTCCCTCTCCCCTCACCTCTGTCCCTGTCCTCCCTCTCCCCGCCCTCTCACCTCTGTCCCTGTCCCTCCCTCTCCCCGCCCTCACCTCTGTCCCTGTCCTCCCTCTCCCCCCTCACCTCTGTCCCTGTCCTCCCTCTCCCCCCCTCACCTCTGTCCCCGTCCTCCCTCTCCCCCCGTCCCTCCCCTCTGTCCCCGTCCCTCCCCTCTGTCCCCGCCCTCCCTCTGTCCCCGCCCTCCCCTCTGTCCCCGCCCTCCCTCTGTCCCCGCCCTCCCTCTGTCCCCCGCCCTCCCTCTGTCCCCCGCCCTCCCTGTCCCCGCCCTCCCTCTGTCCCCGCCCTCACTCTGTCCCCGCCCTCACTCTGTCCCCCGCCCTCACTCTGTCCCTGTCCTCCCTCTCCCCCCCTCACCACTGTCCCCCGTCCTCCCTCTCCTCCCCTCACCTCTGTCCCCGTCCTCCCTCTCCCCCCCTCACCACTGTCCCTGTCCTCCCTCTCCCCCCTCACCTCTGTCCCTGTCCCTCTCCCCCCCCTCACCTCTGTCCCTGTCCTCCCTCTCCCCCCCCCCTCACCTCTGTCCCTGTCCTCCCTCTCCCCCCCTCACTTCTGTCCCTGTCCTCCCTCTCCCCCCCCTCACCTCTGTCCCTGTCCTCCCTCTCCCCCCCTCACCTCTTTCCCTGTCCTCCCTCTCCCCCCCTCACCTCTGTCCCTGTCCTCCCTCTCCCCCCCTCACCTCTGTCCTCCCTCTCCCCCCCTCACCTCTGTCCCTGCCCTCCCTCTCCCCCCTCACCTCTGTCCCTGCCCTCCCTCTCCCCCCCCTCACCTCTGTCACTGCCCTCCCTCTCCCCCCCCCTCACCTCTGTCCCTGCCCTCCCTCTCACCTCTGTCCCTGCCCTCCCTCTCCCCCCCTCACCTCTGTCCTCCCTCTCTCCCCCCCCTCACCTCTGTCCCTCCCTCTCTCTCCCCCGCACCCTCTCACCTCTGTCCCTGGCCCCCCCCCGGTTCCCCCCTCCCTCGGTCCCCCCCCACCCCCCTCCCTCCCGGTCCCCCCTTCCCCTCGGCCCCCCCCTTCTCACTCTGTTTCTTTATCTCAGACATTCCAGAAATCCCGGAAAGCATCAAGTTCTGCAAGTCCCTGGAGATCGCAGATTTCAGCGGGAATCCCCTGTCCCGGTAATATGAGCGTCTCCTCACTCTGCTCTCCCGAGTATCCTCACTCTCCTCTCCGAGTATCCTTACTCTCCTCTCCGAGTATCCTCACTCCCCGCTCCGAGTCTCCTCACTCTCCCCTCCGAGTCTCCTCACTCTCCTCTCCGAGTCTCCTCACTCTCCTCTCCGAGTCTCCTCACTCTCCTCTCCGAGTCTCTCACACTCTCCTCTCCGAGTCTCCTTACTCTCCTCTCCGAGTCTCCTTACTCTCCTCTCCGAGTCTCCTTACTCTCCTCTCCGAGTCTCCTTACTCTCCTCTCCGAGTCTCCTCACTCTCCTCTCCGAGTCTCCTCACTCTCCTCTCCGAGTCTCCTTACTCTCCTCTCCGAGTCTCCTTACTCTCCTCTCCGAGTCTCCTTACTCTCCTCTCCGAGTCTCCTTACTCTCCTCTCCGAGTCTCCTTACTCTCCTCTCCGAGTCTCCTTACTCTCCTCTCCGAGGTCTCCTTACTCTCCTCTCCGAGTCTCCTCACTCTCCTTTCCGAGTCTCCTCACTCTCCTCTCCGAGTCTCCTCACTCTCCTCTCCGAGTCTCCTCACTCTCCTCTCCGAGTCTCCTTACTCTCCTCTCCGAGTCTCCTTACTCTCCTCTCCGAGTCTCCTCACTCTCCTCTCCGAGTCTCCTTACTCTCCTCTCCGAGTATCCTTACTCTCCTCTCCGAGTATCCTTACTCTCCTCTCCGAGTCTCCTTACTCTCCTCTCCGAGTCTCCTCAATCTCCTCTCCGAGTCTCCTCACTCTCCTCTCCGAGTCTCCTTACTCTCCTCTCCGAGTCTCCCTACTCTCCTCTCCGAGTCTCCCTACTCTCCTCTCCGAGTCTCCCTACTCTCCTCTCCGAGTCTCCTTACTCTGAGTCTCCTCACTCTCCTCTCCGAGTCTCCTCACTCTCCTCTCTGAGTCTCCTCACTCTCCTCTCCGAGTCTCCTCACTCTCCTCTCCGAGTCTCCTCACTCTCCTCTCCGAGTCTCCTCACTCTCCTCTCCGAGTCTCCTCACTCTCCTCTCCGAGTCTCCTCACTCTCCTCTCCGAGTCTCCTCACTCCTCTCCGAGTCTCCTTACTCTCCTCTCCGAGTCTCCTTACTCTCCTCTCCGAGTCTCCTTACTCTCCTCTCCGAGTCTCCTTACTCTCCTCTCCGAGTCTCCTTACTCTCCTCTCCGAGTCTCCTTACTCTCCTCTCCGAGTCTCCTTACTCTCCTCTCCGAGTCTCCTTACTCTCCTCTGCGAGTCTCCTTACTCTCCTCTCCGAGTCTCCTTACTCTCCTCTCCGAGTCTCCTTACTCTCCGCTCCGAGTCTCCTTACTCTCCGCTCCGAGTCTCCTTACTCTCCTATGCGAGTCTCCTTACTCTCCTCTGCGAGTCTCCTTACTCTCCTCTCCTAGTCTCCTTACTCTCCTCTCCGAGTCTCCTTACCCTCCTCTCCGAGTATCCTCACTCTCCTCTCCCGAGTCTCCTTACTCTCCTCTCCGAGTATCCTCATTCTCCTCTCCGAGTCTCCTTACTCTCCTCTCCGAGTCTTCTTACTCTCCTCTCTGAGTCTCCCTACTCTCCTCTCCGAGTCTCCCTACTCTCCTCTCCGAGTCTCCTTACTCTCCTCTGCGAGTCTCCTTACTCTCCTCTGCGAGTCTCCTTACTCTCCTCTCCGAGTCTCCTTACTCTCCTCTCCGAGTCTCCTTACTCTCCTCTCCGAGTATCCTCACTCTCCTCTCCGAGTCTCCTTACTCTCCTCATCCGAGTATCCTCACTCTCCTCTCCGAGTCTCCTCACTCTCCGAGTCTCCTTACTCTCCGAGTCTCCTTACTCTCCGAGTCTCCTCACTCTCCGAGTCTCCTTACTCTCCGAGGTCTCCTTACTCTCCGAGTCTCCTCATTCTCCTCTCCGAGTCTCCTCACTCTCCGAGTCTCCTTACTCTTCTCTCCGAGTCTCCTTACTCTCCTCTCAGAGTCTCCTTCTCTCCTACCTATTCTCTCTCCTTTCCTTTCACTTTTTCCTCTGGTGTCATCCTCTTTTCCCTTCCTCTCTCTATCTCCCTTCCCTTTCTCCCTTCTCCCCCTCCTCCCGGCGCCTCCCTCCCCTCTCCCCCTCCTCCCGGCGCCTCTCTCCCCTCTCCCCCTCCTCCCGCCATCTCTCTCCCCTCTCCCCCTCCTCCCGTCGCCCCTCTCTCCCTCTCCGCCACCTCTCTCCCGTCTCCGCCCTCTCTCCCGTCTCCCCCTCCTCCCGCCGCCTCTCTCCCTCTCTCCCCCCTCCTCCCGCCGCCTCTCTCCCCCTCCTCCCGCCGCCCCTCTCCCCCTCCTCCCGCCGCCTCTCTCCCCTGTCCCCCCTCCTCCCGCCGCCCCTCTCCCCCCTCCTCCCGCCGCCTCTCTTCCCCTCCTCCCGCCGCCCCTCTCCCCTTCCTCCGCCGCCTCTCTCCCCCTCCTCCCGCCGCCCCTCTCCCCCCCTCTCCCGCCGCCCCTCTCCCCCTCCTCCCGCCGCCCCTCTCCCCCTCCTCCCGCCGCCCTCTCCCCCTCCTCCGCCGCCCTCTCCCCCTCCTCCCGCCGTCCCTCTCCCCCTCCTCCCGCCGCCTCTCTCCCCCTCCTCCCGCCGCCCCTCTCCCCCTCCTCCCGCCGCCTCTCTCCCCCTCCTCCCGCCGCCCCTCTCCCCCTCCTCCCGCCGCCTCTCTCCCCCTCCTCCCGCCGCCTCTCTCCCCCTCCTCCCGCCGCCCTCTCCCCCTCCTCCCGCCGCCTCTCTGACATCCCTTTCTTCTCTCCCTCCTGGCACAGGCTTCCGGCCGGATTCACCCAGCTCCGCAGCCTGGCGCACCTGGCACTGAACGATGTCTCTCTGCAGGCGTTACCCGGCGACATCGGGAAGTGAGTGCGTGCGCTATGCTCAACACTATATTAATAACATGGTCAGGGCGTCCGCAGGTAACCGGTCAACTGGATCAACAGCAGAGTTTATTTTGCAAACTGCTTTACTACATCTGACACGGGCAGAATGTGTGAGGCGTGTGCACGGAGGCGTGTGCACGGAGGCGTGTGCATGGAGGCGTGTGCACGGAGGCGTGTGCACGGAGGCGTGTGCACATTTACATGTGGGTATTTGAGATGGAGAGGAGGGGCTTTATCACAGTTCCTATCATGGTAAATTAAAGGCACAGTAATGTACGTGTGAGGGGTCAGCGTGTATATAATGCTCCCTCTGTACTGTACGTGTGAGGGGTCAGCGTGTATATAATGCTCCCTCTGTACTGTACGTGTGAGGGGTCAGCGTGTATATAACGCTCCCTCTGTACTGTACGTGTGAGGGGTCAGGGAGCGTTATATACACACTGACCCCTCACATGTATGCGTGTATATAACGCTCCCTCTGTACTGTACGTGTGAGGGGTCAGTGTGTATATAATGCTCCCTCTGTACTGTACGTGTGAGGGGTCAGTGTGTATATAATGCTCCCTCTGTACTGTACGTGTGAGGGGTCAGTGTGTATATAATGCTCCCTCTGTACTGTACGTGTGAGGGGTCAGTATGTATATAACGCTGCCTCTGTACTATATAAACGCGTACAATACAGAGGGAACGTTGTATACACACGTACAGTACAGAGGGAGCGTTATATACACACTGACCCCTCACATGTATGCGTGTTTATAACGCTCCCTCTGTACTGTACGCGTGTATACAACGTTCCCTCTGTATTGTATGTATGTATATAACGCTCTCTCTGTATAACACTTTCACTTTTTGTAGTTTGGCGAATCTGGTTACCTTAGAATTGCGTGAGAACCTCCTGAAGTCAGTACCCACGTGAGTCTCCCACCGCCACCCCCTCTATAACACCACCTCCCGCCACCCCCCTCTATAACACCACCTCCCGCCACCCCCCTCTATAACACCACCTCCCGCCATCTCCCTCTATAACACCACTTCCCGCCATCTCCCTCTATAACACCACCTCCCGCCATCCCCCACTATAACATGCCTGTCACTATGACACCAACTTGTATCAACACGTTTATATTTCTGGGTACTTGATTGAACAGAACAAATTGCAAAATAAATTGTGATTTATTTCCTTAATAGACAAACACACGACATCTGCAGAATACACTTAAAACCACACTCACGGGGATAAGGGAACGAAAGAAATTGTCCTTTGCCTGCAAGTGCAAGAAATGCAGCCTTGGTTTTAAAGTCCTGTGGTAATGTGGTTATTAACCCCTTCACTCCTGGACTGGTTGTTGCTGGGCTGGAACAAAGTCTTGCATCTTTACATCATGGATTAAAATTCCGGGGTCACACTGGGAAATACCTGGGGAGCCACAGTTATAGACTGGCCACAGCTATCTTTAACATGTGGATCCAATCCCCTCGTGGGAACAAAACAACCCACGAATAGCCAAGTTACCCCCCGTTCATAAGACCGGTCAAAAGGGCTGTCCGGTGGGCAGGGCGCATGGGTCAGGTTGACGCCCATGCCACTTAGCATACCTGGGCTACACCCATAACTTGGTGCCACTCCGTCTGATTTTTGACCAATAAATGTCAATAGACTGGCATCTGTGATACCTCAGAATGCCGGCCGTGTATAACTTATGGGTATCTGGGTCTTTTCAGAACTTACCCCTTTTAGACAGGGAGAATCTAAATCTGTGAGACCCCTTTGAGGCTCCGTCATAAAAATACCTACAGCTCATTGAAATGCCGGTTTCTATACTGCCATCATGTGTCGGTTAGAGGGTATGGCAAGCAATGCATTTTTTCCTTTTAACCTGGCAGGCAGGGAATGGCCTGCAAATGGGGAATAAAAATGGCTGGGACAGGGCAAACACAGTAATGCATGGCAAATAAGTTTAACCCCTTCCCTCCCCGTCACAACTACCTCCCGCCACCCCCCCCTCTATAACACCACCTCCCGCCACCCCCCACTATAACACCACCTCCCGCCACCCCCCACTATAACACCACCTCCCGCCACCCCCCATTATAACACCACCTCCCGCCATCCTCCTCTACAACACCACCTCCCGCCACCCCCCACTATAACACCTCCTCCAGCCACCCCCCTCTATAACACCACCTCCCGCCACACGCCATCCCCCTCTATAACACCACCTCCCGCCATCCCCCACTATAACACCACCTCCCGCCATTCCCCACTATAACACCACTTCCCGCCATTCCCCTCTATAAAACCACCTCCCGCCATTCCCCACTATAACACCACCTCCCGCCATTCCCCACTATAACACCACCTCCCGCCATTCCCCATTATAACACCACCTCCCGCCATCCCCCTCTACAACACCACCTCCCGCCACCCCCCACTATAACACCACCTCCAGCCATCCCCCTCTATAACACCCGCCACCCGCCACTATAACACCGCTACCCCCCACTATAACACCACCTCCTGCCACCCCCCATTATAACACCACCTCCCGCCATCCCCCTCTACAACACCACCTCCCGCCACCCCCCCACTATAACACCACCTTCAGCCATCCCCCTCTATAACACCACCTCCCGCTACCCCCCACTATAACACCACCTCCCGCCATCCCCCTCTATAACACCACCTCCCGCTACCCCCCACTATAACACCACCTCCCGCCATTCCCCACTATAACACCACCTCCCGCCATTCCCCACTATAACACCACCTCCCGCCATTCCCCATTATAACACCACCTCCCGCCATCCCCCTCTACAACACCACCTCCCGCCACCCCCCACTATAACACCACCTCCAGCCATCCCCCTCTATAACACCCGCCACCCGCCACTATAACACCGCTACCCCCCACTATAACACCACCTCCCGCCACCCCCCATTATAACACCACCTCCCGCCATCCCCCTCTACAACACCACCTCCCGCCACCCCCCACTATAACACCACCTTCAGCCATCCCCCTCTATAACACCACCTCCCGCTACCCCCCACTATAACACCACCTCCCGCCATCCCCCTCTATAACACCACCTCCCGCTACCCCCCACTATAACACCACCTCCCGCCATTCCCCACTATAACACCACCTCCCGCCATTCCCCATTATAACACCACCTCCCGCCATCCCCCTCTACAACACCACCTCCCGCCACCCCCCACTATAACACCACCTCCAGCCATCCCCCTCTATAACACCCGCCACCCGCCACTATAACACCGCTACCCCCCACTATAACACCACCTCCCGCCACCCCCCATTATAACACCACCTCCCGCCATCCCCCTCTACAACACCACCTCCCGCCACCCCCCACTATAACACCACCTTCAGCCTTCCCCCCACTATAACACAACCTCCCGCCATCCCCCTCTATAACACCACCTCCCGCCATTCCCCACTATAACGCCACCTCCTGCCATTCCCCACTATAACGCCACCTCCCGCCATTCCTCACTATAACACCACCTCCCGCCATTCCCCACTATAACACCACCTCCCGCCATCCCCCTCTACAACACCACCTCCCGCCACCCCCCACTATAACACCACCTCCAGCCATCCCCCTCTATAACACCCGCCACCCGCCACTATAACACCGCTTCCCCCCACTATAACACCACCTCCCGCCACCCCCCATTATAACACCACCTCCCGCCATCCCCCTCTACAACACCACCTCCCGCCACCCCCCACTATAACACCACCTTCAGCCATCCCCCTCTATAACACCACCTCCCGCCATCCCCCACTATAACGCCACCTCCTGCCATTCCCCACTATAACACCAACTCCCGCCATTCCTCACTATAACACCACCTCCCGCCATTCCCCACTATAACACCACCTCCCGCCATCCCCCACTATAACGCCACCTCCTGCCATTCCCCACTATAACACCACCTCCCGCCATTCCCCACTATAACACCACCTCCCGCCATCCCCCACTATAACGCCACCTCCTGCCATTCCCCACTATAACACCACCTCCCGCCATTCCCCACTATAACACCACCTTCCGCCATTCCCCACTATAACACCACCTCCCGCCATCCCCCACTATAACGCCACCTCCCGCCATTCCCCACTATAACACCACCTCCCGCCATTCCCCACTATAACACCACCTCCCGCCATTCCCCACTATAACACCACCTCCCGCCATTCCCCACTATAACACCACCTCCCGCCACCCCCCACTATAACACCACCTCCAGCCATCCCCCACTATAACACCACCTCCCGCCATTCCCCACTATAACACCACCTTCCGCCACCCCCCACTATAACACCACCTCCCGCCACTATAACACCACCTCCCGCCACCCCCACTATAACACCACCTCCCGCCACCCCCCACTATAACGCCACCCCCCTTCTATAACACCATCCCCCATTATAACACCTCCCCCACCCCCCATTATAACAACAGCTCCCTCTCTCTCACTCCCTCTCTCCCGTCTGTATGTCTCTCTCACCCCCTCTCTCTCCCGTCTGTAGGTCTCTCTCACCCCCTCTCTCTCCCGTCTGTATGTCTCTCTCACCCCCTCTCTCTCCCGTCTGTAGGTCTCTCTCACCCCTCTCTCTCCCGTCTGTAGGTTTCTCTCACCCCCTCTCTCTCCCGTCTGTAGGTTTCTCTCACCCCCTCTCTCTCCCGTCTGTAGGTCTCTCTCACCCTCTCTCTCCCGTCTGTATGTCTCTCTCACTCCCTCTCTCTCCCGTCTATATGTCTCTCACCCCCTCTCTCTCCCGTCTGTATGTCTCTCTCACCCCCTCTCTCTCTCCCGTCTGTATGTCTCTCTCACCCCCTCTCTCTCTCCCGTCTTTATGTCTCTCTCACCCCCTCTCTCTCTCCCGTCTTTTTGTCTCTCTCACCCCCTCTCTCTCTCCCGTCTGTATGTCTCTCTCACCCCCTCTCTCTCTCCCGTCTGTATGTCTCTCTCACCCCTTCTCTCTCCCGTCTTTTTGTCTCTCTCACCCCCTCTCTCTCCCGTCTTTTTGTCTCTCTCACCCCCTCTCTCTCTCCCGTCTGTATGTCTCTCTCACCCCCTCTCTCTCCCGTCTGTATGTCTCTCTCACCCCCTCTCTCTCCCGTCTGTATGTCTCTCTCACCCCCTCTCTCTCCCGTCTGTAGGTCTCTCTCACCCCTCTCTCTCCCGTCTGTATGTTTCTCTCACCCCCTCTCTCTCCCGTCTGTAGGTCTCTCTCACCCCCTCTCTCTCCTGTCTGTAGGTCTCTCTCACCCCTCTCTCCCGTCTGTATGTTTCTCTCACCCCCTCTCTCTCCCGTCTGTAGGTCTCTCTCACCCCCCCTCTCTCTCCCGTCTGTATGTCTCTCTCACCCCCTCTCTCTCCCGTCTGTATGTCTCTCTCACCCCCCCTCTCTCCCGTCTGTATGTCTCTCTCACCCCCTCTCTCTCCCGTCTGTATGTCTCTCTCACCCCCTCTCTCTCCCGTCTGTATGTCTCTCTCACCCCCTCTCTCTCCCGTCTGTAGGTTTCTCTCACCCCCTCTCTCTCCCGTCTGTATGTCTCTCTCACCCCCTCTCTCTCCCGTCTGTATGTCTCTCTCACCCCCTCTCTCTCCCGTCTGTATGTCTCTCGCACCCCCTCTGCCTCTCCCGTCAGTAGGTCTCTCTCACCCCCTCTCTCTCTCCCGTCTGTAGGTCTCTCTCACCCCCTCTCTCTCCCGGCTGTAGGTCTCTCTCACCCCCTCTCTCTCCCGGCTGTAGGTCTCTCTCACCCCCTCTCTCTCCCGGCTGTAGGTCTCTCTCACCCCCTCTCTCTCCCATCTGTATGTCTCTCTCACCCCCTCTCTCTCCCGTCTGTATGTCTCTCTCACCCCCTCTCTCTCCCGTCTGTATGTCTCTCTCTCCCGTCTGTATGTCTCTCACCCCCTCTCTCATGTCTGTAGGTCTCTCTCACCCCCTCTCTCTCCCGTCTGTATGTCTCTCTCACCCTCTCTCTCTCCCGTCTGTATGTCTCTCGCACCCCCTCTGCCTCTCCCGTCAGTAGGTCTCTCTCACCCCCTCTCTCTCTCCTGTCTGTAGGTCTCTCTCACCCCCTCTCTCTCCTGTCTGTAGGTCTCTCTCACCCCCTCTCTCTCCCGGCTGTAGGTCTCTCTCACCCCCTCTCTCTCCCGTCTGTATGTCTCTCTCACCCCCTCTCTCTCCCGTCTGTATGTCTCTCACCCCCTCTCTCTCTCATGTCTGTATGTCTCTCTCACCCCCTCTCTCTCCCGTCTGTAGGTCTCTCTCACCCCCTCTCTCTCCCGTCTGTAGGTCTCTCACCCCCTCTCTCTCTCCCGTCTGTAGGTCTCTCTCACTTTCTCTCTCCCGTCTGTAGGTCTCTCTCACTTTCTCTCTCCCGTCTGTAGGTCTCTCTCACCCCCTCTCTCTCTCCCGTCTGTAGGTCTCTCTCACCCCCTCTCTCTCTCCCGTCTGTAGGTCTCTCTCACCCCCTCTCTCTCCCGTCTGTAGGTCTCTCTCACCCCCTCTCTCTCCCGCCCGTAGGTCTCTCTCTTTCCTCGTTAAGTTGGAGCAGTTGGATCTGGGAAGTAACGACCTGCAGGTTCTGGTAAGAATGTCGGCACCTCTAGGACTGTACAGCTTATGATACTGTGCCTGTCACCTCTAGGACTGTATAGCAAATACTGCAGAGACAGTCACCTCTGGTGGTTTACGCTGCCTGTGTGTGCAGCAGTTACACGGCGCTGCCTGTGTGTGCCGGTTACACGGCGCTGCCTGTGTGTGCAGCGGTTACCCGGCGCTGCCTGTGTGTGCCGGTTACCCGGCGCTGCCTGTGTGTGCAGCGGTTACCCGGCGCTGCCTGTGTGTGCAGCGGTTACACGGCGCTGCCTGTGTGTGCCGGTTACCCGGCGCTGCCTGTGTGTGCAGCGGTTACACGGCGCTGCCTGTGTGTGACGGTTACCCGGCGCTGCCTGTGTGTGCAGCGATTACACGGCGCTGCCTTTGTGTGCAGCGGTTACACGGCGCTGCCTGTCTGTGCCGGTTACCCGGCGCTGCCTGTGTGTGCAGCGGTTACACGGCGCTGCCTGTGTGTGACGGTTACCCGGCGCTGCCTGTGTGTGCAGCGATTACACGGCGCTGCCTTTGTGTGCAGCGGTTACACGGCGCTGCCTGTGTGTGCAGCGGTTACCCGGCGCTGCCTGTGTGTGCCGGTTACACGGCGCTGCCTGTCTGTGCCGGTTACACGGCGCTGCCTGTGTGTGCAGAGGTTACCCGGCGCTGCCTGTGTGTGCCGGTTACCCGGCGCTGCCTGTGTGTGCCGGTTACACGGCGCTGCCTGTGTGTGACGGTTACCCGGCGCTGCCTGTGTGTGTCGGTTACCCGGCGCTGCCTGTGTGTGCAGCGGTTACCCGGCGCTGCCTGTGTGTGCCGGTTACACGGCGCTGCCTGTGTGTGACGGTTACCCGGCGCTGCCTGTGTGTGTCGGTTACCCGGCGCTGCCTGTGTGTGCAGCGGTTACACGGCGCTGCCTGTGTGCGCAGCGGTTACCCGGCGCTGCCTGTGTGTGTCGGTTACACAGCGCTGCCTGTGTGCGCAGCGGTTACCCGGCGCTGCCTGTGTGTGCAGAGGTTACCCGGCGCTGCCTGTGTGTGCAGAGGTTACCCGGCGCTGCCTGTGTGTGCAGCGGTTAAACGGCGCTGCCTGTGTGTGCAGCGGTTACACGGCGCTGCCTGTGTGTGCAGCGGTTACCCGGCGCTGCCTGTGTGCGCAGCAGTTACCCGGCGCTGCCTGTGTGCACAGCGGTTACACGGTGTGCTCGTGTATTGACTCCGCTCTCTCTCTCTGCAGCCGGACACCCTGGGCGCATTACCCAACCTCCGTGAGCTGTGGCTGGACAGGAACCAGCTTTCTGCGCTGCCCCAGGTGAGTCTGGGAAATGTGGGAGCAATCCCTGAGAGCCGAGTCAGGAACCGCTTGTTCCCCCAACTGTGTGATCTGCCCTAGAATAAGGATCTGCCCTAGAATAAGGATCTGCCCTAGAATAAGGATCTGCCCTAGAATGAGGATGCAGAACGTGACCGTTCTATCACTCGGCGCCCCTCCTTTCTGTACCACGGTGTGTCGTGTGTTGCAGGAGCTGGGGAACCTGCGACGCATTGTGTGATGTGTTGCGTACCTGCACGGTGTGTGACGATGTGTGTGTTGCAGGAGCTGGGGAATCTGCGACGCTTTGTGGGTGTGGTGTGTGTGATGTGTTGCGTACCTGCACGGTGTGTGACGACGTGTGTGTTGCAGGAGCTGGGGAACCTGTGACGCTTGGTGTGTGATGTGTTGCGTACCTGCACGGTGTGTGACTGTGTGTGTTGCAGGAGCTGGGGAATCTGCGTCGCTTGGTGTGTGTGTGTGTGATGTGTTGCGTACCTGCACGTTGTGTGACGATGTGTGTGTTGCAGGAGCTGGGGAACCCGCAATGCTTGGGTGTGTGTGTGTGTGTGGCGATGTGTGTGTTGCAGGAGCTGGGGAACCCGCAATGCTTGGGTGTGTGTGTGTGTGTGACGATGTGTGTGTTGCATGAGCTGGATAACTTGCGACGCTTGGTGTGTGATGTGTTGCGTACCTGCACGGGGTGTGACTGTGTGTGTTACAGGAGCTGGGGAACCTGTGACTCTTTGTGTGGGTGGGTGTGTGATGTGTTGCGTACCTGCACGGTGTGCGACGATGTGTGTGTGGCGATGTGTGTGTGGCGATGTGTGTGTGGCGATCTGTGTGTGGCGATCTGTGTGTGGCGATCTGTGTGTGGCGATGTGTGTGTGGCGATGTGTGTGTGACGTTGTGTGTGTGACGATGTGTGTGTTGCAGGAGCTGGGGAACCTGCGACTGTGTGTGTGTGTGTGTGTGTGTGACGATGTGTGTGTTGCAGGAGCTGGGGAACCTGCGACGCTTGGTGTGTGTGTGTGTGTGTGTGTGACGATGTGTGTGTTGCAGGAGCTGGGGAACCTGCGACTGTGTGTGTGTGTGTGTGTGACGATGTGTGTGTTGCAGAAGCTGGGGAACCTGCGACGGTATGTGTGTGTGTGTGTGTGTGTGTGTGACGATGTGTGTGTTGCAGGAGCTGGGGAACCTGCGACGCTTGGTGTGTGTGTGTGACGATGTGTGTGTTGCAGGAGCTGGGGAACTTGCGACGCTTGGGGGGTGTGTGTGTGTGTGTGTGTGTGTGTGTGTGTGTGTGACACGATGTGTGTGTTGCAGGAGCTGGGGATCCTGCGTCGCTGTGTGTGTGTGTGACAATGTGTGTGTTGCAGGAGCTGGGGAACCTGCGTCGCTGTGTGTGTGTGTGACGATGTGTGTGTTGCAGGAGCTGGGGAACCTGCGTCGCTTGGTGTGTGTGTGTGTGTGTGTCTGTGTGTGTGACGATGTGTGTGTTGCAGAAGCTGGGGAACCTGCGACGGTGTGTGTGTGTGTGACACGATGTGTGTGTTGCAGGAGCTGGGGAACCTGCGACTGTGTGTGTGTGTGTGTGTGTGTGTGTGTGTGTGTGACGATGTGTGTGTTGCAGGAGCTGGGGAACCTGCGACGCTTGGTGTGTGTGTGTGTGTGTAACGATGTGTGTGTTGCAGGAGCTGGGGAACCTGCGACTGTGTGTGTGTGTGTGACGATGTGTGTGTTGCAGAAGCTGGGGAACCTGCGACGGTATGTGTGTGTATGTGTGTGTGTGTGTGTGACGATGTGTGTGTTGCAGGAGCTGGGGAACCTGCGACGCTTGGTGTGTGTGTGTGACGATGTGTGTGTTGCAGGAGCTGGGGAACCTGCGACGCTTGGGGTGTGTGTGTGTGTGACACGATGTGTGTGTTGCAGGAGCTGGGGAACCTGCGTCGCTGTGTGTGTGTGTGTGTGTGTGTGTGACGATGTGTGTGTTGCAGGAGCTGGGGAACCTGCGTCGCTTGGTGTGTGTGTGTGTGTGACGATGTGTGTGTTGCAGAAGCTGGGGAACCTGCGACGGTATGTGTGTGTGTGTGTGTGTGTGTGTGTGTGACGATGTGTGTGTTGCAGGAGCTGGGGAACCTGCGACGCTTGGTGTGTGTGTGTGACGATGTGTGTGTTGCAGGAGCTGGGGAACTTGCGACGCTTGGGGTGTGTGTGTGTGTGTGTGTGACACGATGTGTGTGTTGCAGGAGCTGGGGATCCTGCGTCGCTGTGTGTGTGTGTGACAATGTGTGTGTTGCAGGAGCTGGGGAACCTGCGTCGCTGTGTGTGTGTGTGACGATGTGTGTGTTGCAGGAGCTGGGGAACCTGCGTCGCTTGGTGTGTGTGTGTGTGTGTCTGTGTGTGTGACGATGTGTGTGTTGCAGAAGCTGGGGAACCTGCGACGGTGTGTGTGTGTGTGACATGATGTGTGTGTTGCAGGAGCTGGGGAACCTGCGATTGTGTGTGTGTGTGTGTGTGTGTGTGTGTGTGTGTGACGATGTGTGTGTTGCAGGAGCTGGGGAACCTGCGACGCTTGGTGTGTGTGTGTGTGTGTGTGTGTGTGTGTGACGATGTGTGTGTTGCAGAAGCTGGGGAACCTGCGACGGTATGTGTGTGTGTGTGACGATGTGTGTGTTGCAGGAGCTGGGGAACCTGCGACGCTTGGTGTGTGTGTGTGACGATGTGTGTGTTGCAGGAGCTGGGGAACCTGCGACGCTTGGGGTGTGTGTGTGTGTGTGTGACACGATGTGTGTGTTGCAGGAGCTGGGGATCCTGCGTCGCTTGGTGTGTGTGTGACAATGTGTGTGTTGCAGGAGCTGGGGAACCTGCGACGCTTGGTGTGTGTGTGTGACGATGTGTGTGTTGCAGGAGCTGGGGAACCTGCGTTGCTTGGTGTGTGTGTGTGTCTGTGTGTGTGACGATGTGTGTGTTGCAGAAGCTGGGGAACCTGCGACGGTGTGTGTGTGTGACACGATGTGTGTGTTGCAGGAGCTGAGGAACCTGCGTCGCTGTGTGTGTGTGTGTGACGATGTGTGCGTTGCAGGAGCTGGGGAACCTGCGACGCTTGATGTGTGTGTGTCTGTGTGTGTGTGTGTGTGTGTGTGACGATGTGTGTGTTGCAGGAGCTGGGGAACCTGCGTCGCTGTGTGTGTGTGTGTGTGTGACGATGTGTGCATTGCAGGAGCTGGGGAACCTGCGTCGCTGTGTGTGTGTGTGTGTGTGTGTGTGTGACGATGTGTGTGTTGCAGGAGCTGGGGAACCTGCGTCGCTGTGTGTGTGTGTGTGTGTGTGTGACGATGTGTGCGTTGCAGGAGCTGGGGAACCTGCGATGCTTGGTGTGTGTGTGTGTGTGTGACGATGTGTGCGTTGCAGGAGCTGGGGAACCTGCGTCGCTGTGTGTGTGTGTGTGACACGATGTGTGTGTTGCAGGAGCTGGGGATCCTGCGTCGCTGTGTGTGTGTGTGTGTGACACGATGTGTGTGTTGCAGGAGCTGGGGATCCTGCGTCGCTGTGTGTGTGTGTGTGTGTGTGTGTGTGTGTGTGTGTGACGATGTGTGCGTTGCAGGAGCTGGGGAACCTGCGTCGCTTGGTGTGTGTGTGTGACGATGTGTGTGTTGCAGGAGCTGGGGAACCTGCATCGCTTGGTGTCTGTGTGTGTGACGATGTGTGCATTGCAGGAGCTGGGGAACCTGCGACGCTTGGTGTGTGTGTGTGTGTGTGTGTGTGTGTGTGTGTGACGATGTGTGTGTTGCAGGAGCTGGGGAACCTGCGTCGCTGTGTGTGTGTGTGTGTGTGTGTGACGATGTGTGTGTTGCAGGAGCTGGGGAACCTGCGACGCTTGGTGTGTGTGTGTGTGTGTGTGTGTGTGACGATGTGTGTGTTGCAGGAGCTGGGGAACCTGCGTCGCTGTGTGTGTGTGTGACGATGTGTGCGTTGCAGGAGCTGGGGAACCTGCGACGCTTGGTGTGTGTGTGTGTGTGTGTGTGTGTGTGTGACGATGTGTGTGTTGCAGGAGCTGGGGAACCTGCATCGCTGTGTGTGTGTGTGTGTGTGACGATGTGTGCGTTGCAGGAGCTGGGGAACCTGCGACGCTTGGTGTGTGTGTGTGTGTGACGATGTGTGCGTTGCAGGAGCTGGGGAACCTGCGTCGCTGTGTGTGTGTGTTTGTGTGTGTGTGACGATGTGTGCGTTGCAGGAGCTGGGGAACCTGCGACGCTTGGTGTGTGTGTGTGTGTGTGACGATGTGTGCGTTGCAGGAGCTGGGGAACCTGCGACGCTTGGTGTGTGTGTGTGTGTATGTGTGTGTGAGACGATGTGTGTGTTGCAGGAGCTGGGGAACCTGCGACGCTTGGTGTGTGTGTGTGTGTGTGTGTGTGTGTGTGTGTGTGTGTGACGATGTGTGTGTTGCAGGAGCTGGGGAACCTGCGATGCTTGGTGTGTGTGTGTGTGTGTGTGACGATGTGTGCTTTGCAGGAGCTGGTGAACCTGCGATGCTTGGTGTGTTTGTGTGTGTGTGTGACGATGTGTGCGTTGCAGGAGCTGGGGAACCTGCGACGCTTGGTGTGTGTGTGTGTGTGTGTGTGACGATGTGTGCGTTGCAGGAGCTGGGGAACCTGCGACGCTTGGTGTGTGTGTGTGTGTGTGTGTGTGACGATGTGTGCGTTGCAGGAGCTGGGGAACCTGCGACGCTTGGTGTGTGTGTGTGTGTGTGTGTGAGACGATGTGTGCGTTGCAGGAGCTGGGGAACCTGCGACGGTGTGTGTGTGTGTGTGTGACGATGTGTGCGTTGCAGGAGCTGGGGAACCTGCGACGGTGTGTGTGTGTGTGTGTGTGTGTGTGTGTGTGTGTGTGATGATGTGTGCGTTGCAGGAGCTGGGGAACCTGCGACGGTGTGTGTGTGTGTGTGTGTGACGATGTGTGCGTTGCAGGAGCTGGGGAACCTGCGACGCTGTGTGTGTGTGTGTGTGTGTGTGTGTGTGTGACGATGTGTGCGTTGCAGGAGCTGGGGAACCTGCGACTGTGTGTGTGTGTGTGTGACGATGTGTGCGTTGCAGGAGCTGGGGAACCTGCGACTGTGTGTGTGTGTGTGACGATGTGTGCGTTGCAGGAGCTGGGGAACCTGCGACTGTGTGTGTGTGTGTGTGTGTGTGACGATGTGTGCGTTGCAGGAGCTGGGGAACCTGCGACGCTTGGTGTGTCTCGACGTGTCGGAGAACAAACTGGAGCAGCTCCCGTCCGAGATCAGCGGCCTGGTGTCTCTCACAGACCTGCTCCTGTCCCAGAACCTGCTCAGCACTCTGCCCCCCGGCCTCGGTCAGTCTGACTGCAGCGATCTCTAATGGCACAGGCTTACCTGCGCGGTACCCGCCCCTCCCCTTCCCTTCCCTCCCCCGCCCCTCCCTCCCCCACCCTTCCCTCCCTCCCCCGCCACTCCCTCCCCCGCCCCTCCCCCACCCCTCCCTCCCCCGCCCCTCCTCTCGCCCGCCCGCCCCCTCTCGCCCGCCCGCCCCCCTCTCGCCCGCCCGCCCCCTCTCGCCCGCCCGCCCCCTCTCGCCCTGCCCCCCTCTCGCCCCGCCCCCCTCTCGCCCTGCCCCCCCTCTCGCCCTGCCCCCCCTCTCGCCCCGCCCCCCCTCTCGCCCCGCCCCCCCCTCGCTCCGTGCCCCCCCTCGCCCCGCCCCCCCTCTCGCCCCGCCCCCCCGTCTCATCCCGCCCCCCCTCTCGCCCCGCCCCCCCTCGCCCCGCCCCCTCTCGCCCCGCCCCCCCTCGCCTCGCCCTCTTTCCTCTCCTCTTGCCCTCTTTCCTCTCCTCTCGCCCTCTTTCCTCTCCTCTCGCCCTCTTTCCTCTCCTCTCGCCCTCTTTCCTCTCCTCTCGCCCTCTTTCCTCTCCTCTCGCCCTCTTTCCTCTCCTCTCGCCCTCTTTCCTCTCCTCTCGCCCTCTTTCCTCTCCTCTCGCCCTCTTTCCTCTCCTCTCGCCCTCTTTCCTCTCCTTTCGCCCTCTTTCCTCTCCTCTCGCCCTCTTTCCTCTCCTCTCGCCCTCTTTCCTCTCCTTTCGCCCTCTTTCCTCTCCTCTCTTTCTCTTTCCTCTCCTCTCCTCTCCTCTCTCTCTCTCTCTTTCCTCTCCTTTCCTCTCTCTCTCTTTCCTCTCCTCTCTCTCTCTTTCCTGTCCTCTCTCCTCTCTCTCCTCTCTCTCCTCTCTCTCCTCTCTCTCTCTCTTCTCTCCCCTCTCTCTCCTCTCTCCCCTCTCTCTCCTCTCTCCCCTGTCTCTCATGCCCCCTCCTCCTCTCTCCTCAGGCCAGCTGAAACAGTTATCCATCCTGAAGGTTGATCAGAACCGCCTGCTGCAGCTCACAGAATCTATCGGGGACTGTGAGAACCTGAGCGAGGTCATACTCACCGAGAACCTGCTGACGGTAACCCACCTCCTGCAGTGTCCCCCTCTCCTGTGTGTGTGTGTGTGAGAACCTGAGCGAGGTCATACTCACCGAGAACCTGCTGACGGTAACCCACCTCCTGCAGTGTCCCCCTCTCCTGTGTGTGTGTGTGAGAACCTGAGCGAGGTCATACTCACCGAGAACCTGCTGACGGTAACCCACCTCCTGCAGTGTCCCCCTCTCCTGTGTGTGTGTGTGTGTGTGAGAACCTGAGCGAGGTCATACTCACCGAGAACCTGCTGACGGTAACCCACCTCCTGCAGTGTCCCCCTCTCCTGTGTGTGTGTGTGTGAGAGAACCTGCTGACGGTAACCCACCTCCTGCAGTGTCCCCCTCTCCTTTGTGTGTGTGAGAACCTGAGCGAGGTCATACTCACCGAGAACCTGCTGACGGTAACCCACCTCCTGCAGTGTCCCCCTCTCCTGTGTGTGTGTGTGAGAACCTGAGCGAGGTCATACTCACCGAGAACCTGCTGACGGTAACCCACCTCCTGCAGTGTCCCCCTCTCCTGTGTGTGTGAGAACCTGAGCGAGGTCATACTCACCGAGTACCTGCTGACGGTAACCCACCTCCTGCAGTGTCCCCCTCTCCTGTGTGTGTGTGTGAGAACCTGAGCGAGGTCATACTCACCGAGAACCTGCTGACGGTAACCCACCTCCTGCAGTGTCCCCCTCTCCTGTGTGTGTGTGAGAACCTGAGCGAGGTCATACTCACCGAGAACCTGCTGACGGTAACCCACCTCCTGCAGTGTCCCCCTCTCCTGTGTGTGTGTGTGAGAACCTGAGCGAGGTCATACTCACCGAGAACCTGCTGACGGTAACCCACCTCCTGCAGTGTCCCCCTCTCCTGTGTGTGTGTGAGAACCTGAGCGAGGTCATCCTCACCGAGAACCTGCTGACGGTAACCCACCTCCTGCAGTGTCCCCCTCTCCTGTGTGTGTGTGTGAGAACCTGAGCGAGGTCATACTCACCGAGAACCTGCTGACGGTAACCCACCTCCTGCAGTGTCCCCCTCTCCTGTGTGTGTGTGTGTGTGAGAACCTGAGCGAGGTCATACTCACCGAGAACCTGCTGACGGTAACCCACCTCCTGCAGTGTCCCCCTCTCCTGTGTGTGTGTGAGAACCTGAGCGAGGTCATACTCACCGAGAACCTGCTGACGGTAACCCACCTCCTGCAGTGTCCCCCTCTCCTGTGTGTGTGTGAGAACCTGAGCGAGGTCATACTCACCGAGAACCTGCTGACGGTAACCCACCTCCTGCAGTGTCCCCCTCTCCTGTGTGTGTGTGTGTGAACCTGAGCGAGGTCATACTCACCGAGAACCTGCTGACGGTAACCCACCTCCTGCAGTGTCCCCCTCTCCTGTGTGTGTGTGTGAGAACCTGAGCGAGGTCATCCTCACCGAGAACCTGCTGACGGTAACCCACCTCCTGCAGTGTCCCCCTCTCCTGTGTGTGTGTGTGAGAGCCTGAGCGAGGTCATACTCACCGAGAACCTGCTGACGGTAACCCACCTCCTGCAGTGTCCCCCTCTCCTGTGTGTGTGTGTGTGAGAACCTGAGCGAGGTCATACTCACCGAGAACCTGCTGACGGTAACCCACCTCCTGCAGTGTCCCCCTCTCCTCTGTGTGTGAGAACCTGAGCGAGGTCATACTCACCGAGAACCTGCTGACGGTAACCCACCTCCTGCAGTGTCCCCCTCTCCTGTGTGTGTGTGAGAACCTGAGCGAGGTCATCCTCACCGAGAACCTGCTGACGGTAACCCACCTCCTGCAGTGTCCCCCTCTCCTGTGTGTGTGTGTGAGAACCTGAGCGAGGTCATACTCACCGAGAACCTGCTGACGGTAACCCACCTCCTGCAGTGTCCCCCTCTCCTGTGTGTGTGTGAGAGAACCTGAGCGAGGTCATACTCACCGAGAACCTGCTGACGGTAACCCACCTCCTGCAGTGTCCCCCTCTCCTGTGTGTGTGTGTGAGAACCTGAGCGAGGTCATACTCACCGAGAACCTGCTGACGGTAACCCACCTCCTGCAGTGTCCCCCTCTCCTGTGTGTGTGAGAACCTGAGCGAGGTCATACTCACCGAGAACCTGCTGACGGTAACCCACCTCCTGCAGTGTCCCCCTCTCCTGTGTGTGTGTGTGAGAACCTGAGCAAGGTCATACTCACCGAGAACCTGCTGACGGTAACCCACCTCCTGCAGTGTCCCCCTCTCCTGTGTGTGTGTGTGAGAACCTGAGCGAGGTCATCCTCACCGAGAACCTGCTGACGGTAACCCACCTCCTGCAGTGTCCCCCTCTCCTGTGTGTGTGTGTGTGTGTGTGTGAGAACCTGAGCGAGGTCATACTCACCGAGAACCTGCTGACGGTAACCCACCTCCTGCAGTGTCCCCCTCTCCTGTGTGTGTTTGAGAACCTGAGCGAGGTCATACTCACCGAGAACCTGCTGACGGTAACCCACCTCCTGCAGTGTCCCCCTCTCCTGTGTGTGTGTGTGAGAACCTGAGCGAGGTCATACTCACCGAGAACCTGCTGACGGTAACCCACCTCCTGCAGTGTCCCCCTCTCCTGTGTGTGTGAGAACCTGAGCGAGGTCATACTCACCGAGAACCTGCTGACGGTAACCCACCTCCTGCAGTGTCCCCCTCTCCTGTGTGTGTGTGTGAGAACCTGAGCGAGGTCATACTCACCGAGAACCTGCTGACGGTAACCCACCTCCTGCAGTGTCCCCCTCTCCTGTGTGTGAGAGAACCTGAGCGAGGTCATACTCACCGAGAACCTGCTGACGGTAACCCACCTCCTGCAGTGTCCCCCTCTCCTGTGTGTGTGTGTGAGAGAACCTGAGCGAGGTCATACTCACCGAGAACCTGCTGACGGTAACCCACCTCCTGCAGTGTCCCCCTCTCCTGTGTGTGTGTGTGTGAGAACCTGAGCGAGGTCATACTCACCGAGAACCTGCTGACGGTAACCCACCTCCTGCAGTGTCTGTGACTGTCCGGGTTGCCACCTTCTACTGAAGGCCAAGTTGGAGGGGAATTTTTTTTCCCCCTTACATGGTGCTGCGGTGTGGTGGCGCCTCCCGGCATCCTGCTGCAAATCCCCCTCCCGGCATCCTGCTGCAACTCCCCCTCCCGGCATCCTGCTGCAACTCCCCCTCCGGCATCCTGCTGCAACTCCCCCTCCCGGCATCCTGCTGCAACTCCCCCTCCCGGCATCCTGCTGCAACTCCCCCTCCCGGCGTCCTGCTGCAACTCCCCCTCCCGGCGTCCTGCTGCAACTCCCCCTCCCGGCATCCTGCTGCAACTCCCCCTCCCGGCATCCTGCTGCAACTCCCCCTCCCGGCATCCTGCTGCAACTCCCCCTCCCGGCATCCTGCTGCAACTCCCCCTCCCGGCATCCTGCTGCAACTCCCCCTCCCGGCGTCCTGCTGCAACTCCCCCTCCCGGCGTCCTGCTGCAACTCCCCCTCCCGGCGTCCTGCTGCAACTCCCCCTCCCGGCGTCCTGCTGCAACTCCCCCTCCCGGCGTCCTGCTGCAACTCCCCCCTCCCGGCGTCCTGCTGCAACTCCCCCTCCCGGCGTCCTGCTGCAACTCCCCCTCCCGGCGTCCTGCTGCAACTCCCCCTCCCGGCGTCCTGCTGCAACTCCCCCTCCCGGCGTCCTGCTGCAACTCCCCCTCCCGGCGTCCTGCTGCAACTCCCCCTCCCGGCGTCCTGCTGCAACTCCCCCTCCCGGCGTCCTGCTGCAACTCCCCCTCCCGGCGTCCTGCTGCAACTCCCCCTCCCGGCGTCCTGCTGCAACTCCCCCTCCCGGCGTCCTGCTGCAACTCCGCCCTCCCGGCATCCTGCTGCAACTCCCCCTCCCCGGCATCCTGCTGCAACTCCCCCTCCCGGCATCCTGCTGCAACTCCCGCTCCCGGCATCCTGCTGCAACTACCGCTCCCGGCATCCTGCTGCAACTCCCCTCCCGGCGATCCTGCTGCAACTCCCCGCTCCCGGCATCCTGCTGCAACTCCCCCTCCCGGCATCCTGCTGCAACTCCCGCTCCCGGCATCCTGCTGCAACTCCCGCTCCCGGCATCCTGCTGCAACTCCCCCTCCCGGCGTCCTGCTGCAACTCCCGCTCCCGGCATCCTGCTGCAACTCCCGCTCCCGGCATCCTGCTGCAACTCCCGCTCCCGGCATCCTGCTGCAACTCCCCCCTCCCGGCGTCCTGCTGCAACTCCCCCTCCCGGCGTCCTGCTGCAACTCCCCCTCCGGCATCCTGCTGCAACTCCCCTCCCGGCATCCTGCTGCAACTCCCCCTCCCGGCATCCTGCTGCAACTCCCCCTCCCGGCATCCTGCTGCAACTCCCCCTCCCGGCATCCTGCTGCAACTCCCCCTCCCGGCATCCTGCTGCAACTCCCCCTCCGGCATCCTGCTGCAACTCCCCCTCCCGGCATCCTGCTGCAACTCCCCCTCCGCATCCTGCTGCAACTCCCCCTCCAACTGCAGTGAACCTCTCCTCCCCTCTCTCCCTCTCCTCTCCTCCCCTCCCCTCTCTCCCTCTCCTCCCCTCTCCCCCTCTCTCCCCCCCTCCCCTCCTTTCCCCCCTCTCCCCCTCTCTCCTCCTCTCCCTATCCCCCTTCCCTCTCCCTCCTCCCCCCTCTCCCCCCTATCTCCCGCCCTCTCCCGCCCTCTCCCCCCTCGCCCCCTCTCCCCCTTCTCCCCCTTCTTCCCCTTCTCCCCCCCTCTTCCCCCCTCTTCCCCCCTCTTCCCCCTCTCTCCCCCTCTCTCTACCCCTCTCCTCCGCTCGCCCCCTCTCCTCCGCTCGCCCCCTCTCCTCCGCTCGCCCCTTATCCTCCGCTCGCCCCCTCTCCTCCGCTCGCCCCCTCTCCTCCGCTCGCCCCCTCTCCTCCACTCGCCCCCTCTCCTCCGCTCGCCCCCTCTCCTCACCATTTTATTACACTCCTTGCCACTCTCCTCTTCGTTTCCTTCTCACCCCTCCCCCTCCTCCTCTCCTCGTCTCCCTCCCCTCTCCTCGTCTCCCTCCCCTCTCCTCGTCTCCCTCTCCTCTCCTCGTCTCCCTCTCCCCTCCTCTCCCCCGTCTTCCTCTCACCACCTCCTGTCCCCCTTTTTATCAGTCTCCTTGCCCCTGATCTCCCCCTCTCACCCCCCTCTGTCTCTCCTCCTTGTCCCCCCCAGACCCTGCCCAAGTCCATGGGGAACCTCACCAAGTTGACGAATGTGAACGTGGATCGGAACCGGCTGGTGTCGCTGCCCAGCGAGATGGGCGGCTGCGCCAGTCTGAACGTGCTGTCGCTGCGGGATAACCAGCTGAGCGCCCTGCCGCCCGAGCTCGCCAACGCCACCGAGCTACATGTGCTGGACGTGGCGGGGAACAGGTACCGTGCTGACACTCACCAATTGCCCTCCCTGCCCTCCTCTTCCCTCCTATGTGCTCCTCTCCTCATACATCCTCCTCTCTTACCTGCCCTTATCCCAAATCACACCTCCCCCCCCCCCCACCACCTTCTCTACAGGTTGAACATATATCCCAATATTAATTAAATTATTAATCTTCCCCCCCCATCCTCCCGCCTCTATCTCCCCCCCCCATCCTCCCGCCTCTATCTCTCCCCCTCCGCCTCTATCTCCCCCCCTCCGCCTCTCTCCCCCCCCTCCGCCTCTCTCCCCCCCTCCGCCTCTCTCCCCCCCTCCGCCTCCATCTCCACCCCTCCGCCTCTACCTCCCCCCCTCCGCCTCTATCTCCCCCCCCTCCGCCTCTATATCCCCCCCCTCCGCCTCTATCTCCCCCCCATCCGCCTCTATCTCCCCCCCTCCGCCTCTATCTCCCCCCCCATCCTCCCGCCTCTATCTCTCCCCCTCCCGCCTCTATCTCTCCCCCTCCGCCTCTATCTCTCCCCCTCCGCCTCTATCTCTTCCCCTCCGCCTCTATCTCTCCCCCTCCGCCTCTATCTCCCCCCCTCCGCCTCTATCTCTCCCCCCCATCCTCCCGCCTCTATCTCTCCCCCTCCCGCCTCTATCTCCCCCCCTCCGCCTCTATCTCCCCCCCCTCCGCCTCTATCTCCCCCCCTCCGCCTCTATCTCCCCCCCTCTGCCTCTATCTCCCCCCCTCCGCCTCTATCTCCCCCCCTCCGCCTCTATCTCCCCCCCTCCGCCTCTATCTCCCCCCCTCCGCCTCTATCTCCCCCCCTCCGCCTCTATCTCCCCCCCTCCGCCTCTATCTCCCCCCCTCCGCCTCTATCTCCCCCATCTCCTCCTCCTCTATCTCTTCCCCATCCCCTCCTCCTCTATCTCTCCCCATCTCCTCCTCCTCTATCTCTCCCATCTCCTCCTCCTCTATCTCTCCCCCATCTCCTCCTCCTCTATTTCTCCCCCCCCCTCCTCCTCTATTTCTCCCCCCCTCCTCCTCTATCTCCCCCCCTCCGCCTCTATCTCCCCCCCCGTCCGCCTCTATCCCCCCCCCGCCTCTATCCCCCCCCCCCGCCTCTATCCCCCCCCTCCGCCTCTATCCGCCCCCTCCGCCTCTATCCCCCCCCCTTCCGCCTCTATCCCCCCCTTCCGCCTCTATCCCCCCCCTTCCGCCTCTCTCTCCCCCCCCTCCGCCTCTATCTCCCCCTCCTCCGCCTCTATCTCCCCCTCCTCCGCCTCTATCTCCCCCCCTCCGCCTCTATCTCCCCCCCTCCGCCTCTATCTCCCCCCCTCCGCCTCTATCTCCCCCCCCTCCGCCTCTATCTCCCCCCCCCTCCGCCTCTATCTCCCCCCCCTTCGCCTCTATCTCCCCCCTCCCTCCGCCTCTATCTCCCCCTCCCTCCGCCTCTATCTCCCCCCTCCCTCTGCCTCTATCTCCCTCCCTCCGCCTCTATTTCCCTCCCCTCCGCCTCCTCTATCTCTCCCCCCCTCCTCCTCTATCTCTATCTCTCCCCCCTTCCGCCTCCTCTATCTCTCCCCCCTCTGCCTCCTCTATCTCTCCCCCCTTCCGCCTCCTCTATCTCTCCCCCCTCCGCCTCCTCTATTTCTCCCCCCATCTCCTCCTCTATTTCTCCACCCTCCTCCTCCTCTATCTCTCCCCCCCTCCTCCTCCTCTATCTCTCCCCCCATCCTCCTCCTCTATCTCTCCCCCCATCCTCCTCCTCTATCTCTCCCCCTCCTCCTCCTCTATTTCTCCCCCCTCCTCCTCTATTTCTCCCCATCTCCTCCTCCTCTATTTCTCCCCCCCTCCTCCTCTATTTCTCCCCATCTCCTCCCCATCTCCTCCTCCTCTATCTCTCCCCCATCTCCTCCTCCTCTATTTCTCCCCCCCTCCTCCTCCTCTATCTCTCCCCCCTCCTCCTCTATCTCTCCCCCTCCTCCTCTATTTCTCCCCCCCTCCTCCTCCTCTATCTCTCCCCCTCCTCCTCCTCTATCTCTCCCCCTCCTCCTCCTCTATCTCTCCCCCTCCTCCGCCTCTATCTCCCCCCCTCCTCCTCCTCTATTTCTCCCCCCCTCCTCCTCCTCTATTTCTCCCCCCCCCCTCCTCCTCTATCTCTCCCCCATCTCCTCCACCTCCTCCTCCTCTGTCTCTCCCCCGTCTCCTCCTCCTCTGTCTCTGCCCCGTCTCCTCCTCCTCTATCTCTCCCCCGTCTCCTCCTCTATCTCTCCCCCATCTCCTCCTCCTCTATCTCTCCCCCATCTCCTCCTCCTCTCTCTCCCCCATCTCCTCCTCCTCTCTCTCCCCCATCTCCTCCTCTATCTCTCCCCCATCTCCTCCTCTGTCTCTCCCCCATCTCCTCCTCCGCTGTTTCTCCCCCATCTCCTCCTCCTCTGTCTCTCCCCCTCCTCCTCTATTTCTCCCCCTCCTCCTCCTCCTCTATTTCTCCCCCCCTCCTCCTCCTCTATTTCTCCCCCCCCTCCTCCTCCTCTATTTCTCCCCCCCATCTCCTCCTCTATTTCTCCCCCCCATCTCCTCTATCTCTCCCCCCTCATCCTCTATCTCTCCCCCCTCGTCCTCTATCTCTCCCCCCTCCTCCTCTATTTCTCCCCCCTCCTCCTCTATCTCTCCCCCCCTCCTCTATCTCTCCCCCCTCCTCTATCTCTCCCCCCTCCTCCTCTATTTCTCCCCCCCCTCCTCCTCTATTTCTCCCCCCCTCCTCCTCTATTTCTCCCCCCCCTCCTCCTCTATTCTCCCCCCCCCCCTCCTCTATTTCTCCCCCCCCCATCTCCTCTATTTCTCCCCCCCCCATCTCCTCTATTTCTCCCCCCCCTTCCTCCTCTATTTCTCCCCCCTCCTCCTCCTCTATCTCTCCCCATCTCCTCCTCCTCTATTTCTCCCTCCCCTCCTCCTCCTCTATCTCTCCCCCATCTCCTCCTCCTCTATTTCTCCCCCCTCCTCCTCCTCCAACTCTCCCCCCCTCCTCCTCCTCCATCTCTCCCCCATCTCCTCCTCTATCTCTCCCCCATCTCCTCCACCTCCTCCTCCTCTGTCTCTCCCCCATCTCCTCCTCCTCTGTCTCTCCCCCTCCTCCTCTATTTCTCCCCCCCTCCTCCTCCTCTATTTCTCCCCCCCTCCTCCTCCTCTATTTCTCCCCCCCTCCTCCTCCTCTATTTCTCCCCCCCTCCTCCTCCTCTATTTCTCCCCCCTCCTCCTCCTCTATTTCTCCCCCCCTCCTCCTCCTCTATTTCTCCCCCCCTCCTCCTCTATCTCTCCCCCCTCCTCCTCTATCTCTCCCCCCTCCTCCTCTATCTCTCCCCCCCCTCCTCTATTTCTCCCCCCCTCCTCTATCTCTCCCCCCCTCCTCTATCTCTCCCCCCCTCCTCTATCTCTCCCCCCTCCTCTATCTCTCCCCCCTCCTCCTCTATTTCTCCCCCCCTCCTCTATTTCTCCCCCCCCCTCCTCCTCTATTTCTCCCCCCCATCCTCCTCTATCTCTCCCCCCCCTCCTCCTCCTCTATCTCTCCCCCCTCCTCCTCCTCTATCTCTCCCCCCCTCCTCCTCTATCTCTCCCCCCTCCTCCTCTATTTCTCCCCCCTCTCCTCCTCCTCTATCTCTCCCCCGTCTCCTCCTCCTCTATCTCTCCCCCGTCTCCTCCTCCTCTATCTCTCCCCCATCTCCTCCACCTCCTCCTCCTCTATCTCTCCCCCATCTCCTCTATCTCTCCCCCGTCTCCTCCTCCTCTGTCTCTCCCCCGTCTCCTCCTCCTCTATCCCCCCCCCCCCTCCGCCTCCTCCTCTGTCTCTCCCCCATCTCCTCCTCCTCTGTCTCTCCCCATCTCCTCCTCCTCTGTCTCTCCCCCTCCTCCTCCTCTGTCTCCCCCCCTCCTCCTCTATTTCTCCCCCCTCCTCCTCCTCTATTTCTCCCCCCTCCTCCTCCTCTATTTCTCCCCCCCTCCTCCTCCTCTATTCTCCCCCCCTCCTCCTCCTCTATTTCTCCCCCCCTCCTCCTCCTCTAACCCTCCCCCTCCTCTATCTCTCCCCCCTCCTCCTCCTCTATCTCTCCCCCCCTCCTCCTCCTCCATCTCTCCCCCCCTCCTCCTCCTCCATCTCTCCCCCATCTCCTCCTCCTCTATCTCTCCCCCATCTCCTCCACCTCCTCCTCCTCTGTCTCTCCCCCATCTCCTCCTCCTCTGTCTCTCCCCCTCCTCCTCTGTCTCTCCCCCATCTCCTCCTCCTCTGTCTCTCCCCCTCCTCCTCTATTTCTCCCCCCCTCCTCCTCCTCTATTTCTCCCCCCCTCCTCCTCCTGTATTTCTCCCCCCCTCCTCCTCCTCTATTTCTCCCCCCCTCCTCCTCTATTTCTCCCCCCTCCTCCTCTATCTCTCCCCCCTCCTCCTCTATCTCTCCCCCTCCTCCTCTATCTCTCCCCCTCTTCCTCTATTTCTCCCCTCCCCTCCTCTATCTCTCCCCCCTCCTCCTCTATTTCTCCCCCCCCTCCTCCTCTATTTCTCCCCCCCTCCTCCTCCTCTATTTCTCCCCCCCCTCCTCCTCCTCTATCTCTCCCCCCCCTCCTCCTCCTCTATCTCTCCCCCCCTCCTCCTCCTCTATCTCTCCCCCCCTCCTCCTCCTCTATCTCTCCCCCCCTCCTCCTCCTCTATTTCTCCCCCCCATCTCCTCTATCTCTCCCCCCCTCCTCCTCCTCCTCTATCTCTCCCCCGTCTCCTCCTCCTCTATCTCTCCCCCGTCTCCTCCTCCTCTATCTCTCCCCCATCTCCTCCACCTCCTCCTCCTCCTCCTCCTCTATCTCTCCCCCATCTCCTCTATCTCTCCCCCGTCTCCTCCTCCTCTGTCTCTCCCCGTCTCCTCCTCCTCTGTCTCCCCCCCCTCCGCCTCCTCCTCTGTCTCTCCCCATCTCCTCCTCCTCTGTCTCTCCCCCATCTCCTCCTCCTCTGTCTCTCCCCCATCTCCTCCTCCTCTGTCTCTCCCCCTCCTCCTCCTCTGTCTCCCCCCCTCCTCCTCTATTTCTCCCCCCTCCTCCTCCTCTATTTCTCCCCCTCCTCCTCCTCTATTTCTCCCCCCCTCCTCCTCTATTTCTCCCCCCCTCCTCCTCTATTTCTCCCCCCCTCCTCCTCCTCTAACCCTCCCCCTCCTCTATCTCTCCCCCCCCTCCTCCTCCTCTATCTCTCCCCCCCCTCCTCCTCCTCTATCTCTCCCCCCCCTCCTCCTCTATCTCTCCCCCCCTCCTCCTCCTCTATCTCTCCACCCTCCTCCTCCTCTATCTCTCCCCCCTCCTCCTCCTCTATCTCTCCCCCATCTCCTCCTCCTCCTCTATTTCTCCCCCCCTCCTCCACTCTCCCCCATCTCCTCCTCCTCTATCTCTCCCCCATCTCCTCCACCTCCTCCTCCTCTGTCTCTCCCCCATCTTCTCCTCCTCTGTCTCTCCCCCTCCTACTCTGTCTCTCCCCCCCTCCTCCTCTATTTCTCCCCCCCTCCTCCTCCTCTATTTCTCCCCCCCTCCTCCTCTATTTCTCCCCCCCTCCTCCTCCTCTATCTCTCCCCCCCATCTCCTCTATCTCTCCCCCCTCCTCCTCTCTCTCCCCCCTCCTCCTCTCTCTCCCCCCTCCTCCTCTATCTCCCCCCCCTCCGCCTCCTCCTCTGTCTCTCCCATCTCCTCCTCTGTCTCTCCCCATCTCCTCCTCCTCTGTCTCTCCCCCATCTCCTCCTCCTCTGTCTCTCCCCCTCCTCCTCCTCCTCTGTCTCTCCCCCTCCTCCTCCTCTGTCTCTCCCCCCTCCTCCTTTATTTCTCCCCCCTCCTCCTCCTCTATTTCTCCCCCCCTCATCCTCTATTCTCCCCCCTCCTCTTCCTCTATTTCTCCCCCCCTCCTTTTCCTCTATTTCTCCCCCCTCCTCTTCCTCTCTCTCCCCCCCTCCTCCTTCATCTCTCCCCCCCTCCTCCTCTATTTCTCCCCCTCCTCCTCCTCTATATCTCCCCCCCTCCTCCTCTATCTCTCCCCCCCTCCTCCTCCTCTATCTCTCCCCCCCTCCTCCCCCTCTATCTCTCCCCCCCTCCTCCTCCTCTATCTCTCCCCCCCCTCCTCCTCCTCTATCTCTCCCCCCCCTCCTCCTCCTCTATCTCTCCCCCCTCCTCCTCTATCTCTCCCCCCCTCCTCCTCCTCTATCTCTCCCCCCTCCTCCTCCTCTATCTCTCCCCCCCTCCTCCTCCTCCTCTATCTCTCCCCCCTCCTCCTCCTCTATCTCTCCCTCCCCCTCCTCCTCTATCTCTCCCCCCTCCTCCTCTATCTCTCCCCCCTCCTCCTCTATCTCTCCCCCCCCTCCTCCTCTATCTCTCCCCCCTCCTCCTCCTCTATCTCTCCCCCCTCCTCCTCCTCTATCTCTCCCCCCTCCTCCTCCTCTATCTCTCCCCCTCCTCCTCCTCTATCTCTCCCCCCCTCCTCCTCCTCTATCTCTTCCCCCTCCTCCTCCTCTATCTCCCCCTTCTCCTCCTCTATCTCTTCCCACCTCCTCCTCCTCTATCTCTCCCCCATCTCCTCCTCCTCTATCTCTCCCCCATCTCCTCCTCCTCTATCTCTCCCCCATCTCCTCCACCTCCATCTCCTCCACCTCTTCCTCCTCTATCTCTCCCCCATCTCCTCTATCTCTCCCCTCCTCCTCCTCTATTTCTCTCCCCCCCTCCGCCTCTATCTCCCCCCCCCCCTCCGCCTCCTCCTCTTTCTCTCCCCCTCTTCCTCTATATCACCCCCATCTCCTCCTCCTCCTCTCCCCCTCTATCTCCCCCCCCTCCGCCTCCTCCTCTCCCCCATCTCCTCCTCCTCTATCTCCCAACTCTGTATCCCCCCCTGTGTGCTCCCCCCCCCCCCCCAGGCTGCTGAACCTCCCCTTTGCGCTGACGAACCTGAGCCTGAAGGCTTTGTGGTTGGCAGAAAACCAGTCGCAGCCGATGCTCAAGTTCCAGACGGAGGACGATGAGAAGACGGGATCTAAAGTACTGACCTGTTACCTCCTGCCCCAGCAGCCATCCCCCAGCCTGGGTAATACTCACACCCCCTCCTCCTCCCCCAGCCTGGGTAATACTCACACCCCCTCCTCCTCCCCCAGCCTGGGTAATACTCACACCCCCTCCTCCTCCCCCAGCCTGGGTAATACTCACACCCCCTCCTCCTCCCCCAGCCTGGGTAATACTCACACCCCCTCCTCCCCCAGCCTGGGTAATACTCACACCCCCTCCTCCTCCCCCAGCCTGGGTAATACTCACACCCCCTCCTCCTCCCCCAGCCTGGGTAATACTCACACCCCCTCCTCCTCCCCCAGCCTGGGTAATACTCACACCCCCTCCTCCCCCAGCCTGGGTAATACTCACACCCCCCCCCTCCTCCCCCAGCCTGGGTAATACTCACACCCCCCTCCTCCCCCAGCCTGGGTAATACTCACACCCCCTCCTCCTCCCCCAGCCTGGGTAATACTCACACCCCCTCCTCCTCCCCCAGCCTGGGTAATACTCACACCCCCTCCTCCTCCCCCAGCCTGGGTAATACTCACACCCCCTCCTCCTCCTCCCCAGCCTGGGTAATACTCACACCCCCTCCTCCTCCCCCAGCCTGGGTAATACTCACACCCCCTCCTCCTCCCCCAGCTTGGGTAATACTCACACCCCCCTCCTCCTCCCCCAGCCTGGGTAATACTCACACCCCCTCCTCCTCCCCCAGCCTGGGTAATACTCACACCCCCTCCTCCTCCCCAGCCTGGGTAATACTCACACCCCCTCCTCCCCCAGCCTGGGTAATACTCACACACCCTCCTCCTCCCCCAGCCTGGGTAATACTCACACCCCCTCCTCCTCCGTCAGCCTGGGTATTACTCTCACCCCTTCCTTCCCCAGCCTGGGTAATACTCACACTCCCTCCTCCCCCAGCCTGGGTAATACTCACACCCCCTCCTCCCCCAGCCTGGGTAATACTCACACCCTCCTCCCCAGCCTGGGTAATACTCACACCCCCTCCTCCTCCAGCCTGGGTAATACTCACACCCCTTCCTCCTCCCCCAGCCTGGGTAATACTCACACCCCCTCCTCCTCCCCAGCCTGAGTAATACTGACACCCCCTCCTCCTCCCCCAGCCTGGGTAATACTCACACCCCCTCCTCCCCCAGCCTGGGTAATACTCACACCCCCTCCTCCTCCCCCAGCCTGGGTAATACTCACACCCCCTCCTCCTCCCCCAGCCTGGGTAATACTCACACCCCCTCCTCCCCCAGCCTGGGTAATACTCACACACCCTCCTCCTCCCACAGCCTGGGTAATAATCACACCCCCTCCTCCTCTCCCAGCCTGGGTAATAATCACACCCCCTCCTCCTCTCCCAGCCTGGGTAATACTCACACCCCCTCCTCCTCCTCCCCCAGCCTGGGTAATACTCACACCCCCTCCTCCTCCCCCAGCCTGGGTAATACTCACACCCCCTCCTCCCCCAGCCTGGGTAATACTCACACACCCTCCCCCTCCCCCAGCCTGGGTAATACTCACACACCCTCCTCCTCCCCCAGCCTGGGTAATACTCACACCCCCTCCTCCTCTCCCAGCCTGGGTAATACTCACACCCCCTCCTCCTCCCCCAGCCTGGGTAATACTCACACCCCCTCCTCCTCCCCCAGCCTGGGTAATACTCACACCCCCTCCTCCTCCCCAGCCTGAGTAATACTGACACCCCCCTCCTCCTCCCCAGCCTGGGTAATACTCACACCCCCTCCTCCTCCCCCAGCCTGGGTAATACTCACAACCCCCTCCTCCTCCCCCAGCCTGGGTAATACTCACACCCCCTCCTCCTCCCCAGCCTGGGTAATACTCACACCCCCCTCCTCCCCCAGCCTGGGTAATACTCACACACCCTCCTCCTCCCCCAGCCTGGGTAATAATCACACCCCCTCCTCCTCCCCAGCCTGAGTAATACTGACACCCCCTCCTCCTCCCCCAGCCTGGGTAATACTCACACCCCCTCCTCCTCCCCCAGCCTGGGTAATACTCACACCCCCTCCTCCTCCCCCAGCCTGGGTAATACTCACCCCCCCTCCTCCCCCAGCCTGGGTAATACTCACACACCTTCCTCCTCCCCCAGCCTGGGTAATACTCACCCCCTCCTCCTCCCCAGCCTGAGTAATACTGACACCCCCCTCCTCCTCCCCCAGCCTGGGTAATACTCACAACCCCCTCCTCCTCCCCCAGCCTGGGTAATACTCACACCCCCTCCTCCTCCCCCAGCCTGGGTAATACTCACACCCCCCTCCTCCTCCCCCAGCCTGGGTAATACTCACACCCCCTCCTCCCTCCAGCCTGGGTAATACTCACACACCCTCCTCCTCCCCCAGCCTGGGTAATAATCACACCCCCTCCTCCTCTCCCAGCCTGGGTAATAATCACACCCCCCTCCTCCTCTCCCAGCCTGGGTAATACTCACACCCCCTCCTCCTCCTCCCCCAGCCTGGGTAATACTCACACCCCCCTCCTCCTCCCCCAGCCTGGGTAATACTCACACCCCCTCCTCCCCCAGCCTGGGTAATACTCACACACCCTCCCCCTCCCCCAGCCTGGGTAATACTCACACACCCTCCTCCTCCCCCAGCCTGGGTAATACTCACACCCCCTCCTCCTCCCCCAGCCTGGGTAATACTCACACCCCCTCCTCCTCCCCCAGCCTGGGTAATACTCACACCCCCTCCTCCTCCCCCAGCCTGGGTAATACTCACACCCCCTCCTCCTCCCCCAGCCTGGGTAATACTCACACCCGCTCCTCCTCCCCCAGCCTGGGTAATACTCACACCCCCTCCTCCTCCCCCAGCCTGGGTAATACTCACACCCCCGCTCCTCCTCCCCCAGCCTGGGTAATACTCACACCCCCTCCTCCTCCCCCAGCCTGGGTATTACTCTCACCCCGTCCCCAGCCTGGGTAATACTCACACTCCCTCCTCCCCCAGCCTGGGTAATACTCACACCCCCTCCTCCCCCAGCCTGGGTAATACTCACACCCCTCCTCCCCCAGCCTGGGTAATACTCACACCCCCTCCTCCTCCAGCCTGGGTAATACTCACACCCCCTCCTCCTCCCCCAGCCTGGGTAATACTCACACACCCTCCTCCTCCCCCAGCCTGGGTAATACTCACACCCCCTCCTCCTCCGCCAGCCTGGGTATTACTCTCACCCCTTCCTTCCCCAGCCTGGGTAATACTCACACTCCCTCCTCCCCCAGCCTGGGTAATACTCACACCCCCTCCTCCCCCAGCCTGGGTAATACTCACACCCCTCCTCCCCCAGCCTGGGTAATACTCACACCCCCCTCCTCCTCCAGCCTGGGTAATACTCACACCCCTTCCTCCTCCCCCAGCCTGGGTAATACTCACACCCCCTCCTCCTCCCCAGCCTGGGTAATACTGACACCCCCTCCTCCTCCCCCAGCCTGGGTAATACTCACACCCCCTCCTCCTCCCCCAGCCTGGGTAATACTCACACCCCCTCCTCCTCCCCCAGCCTGGGTAATACTCACACCCCCTCCTCCTCCCCCAGCCTGGGTAATACTCACACCCCCTCCTCCCCCAGCCTGGGTAATACTCACACACCCTCCTCCTCCCCCAGCCTGGGTAATAATCACACCCCCCTCCTCCTCTCCCAGCCTGGGTAATAATCACACCCCCTCCTCCTCTCCCAGCCTGGGTAATACTCACACCCCCTCCTGCTCCTCCCCCAGCCTGGGTAATACTCACACCCCCTCCTCCTCCCCCAGCCTGGGTAATACTCACACCCCCTCCTCCCCCAGCCTGGGTAATACTCACGACACCCCTCCCCTCCCCCAGCCGTGGGTAATACTCACACACCCTCCCCCTCCCCAGCCTGGGTAATACTCACACCCCCTCCTCCTCCCCCAGCCTGGGTAATACTCACACCCCCTCCTCCTCCCCCAGCCTGGGTAATACTCACACCCCCTCCTCCTCCCCCAGCCTGGGTAATACTCACACCCCCTCCTCCTCCCCCAGCCTGGGTAATACTCACACCCGCCCTCCTCCCCCAGCCTGGGTAATACTCACACCCCCTCCTCCTCCCCCAGCCTGGGTTAATACTCACACCCCCTCCTCCTCCCCCAGCCTGGGTAATACTCACACCCCCTCCTCCTCCCCCAGCCTGGGTATTACTCTCACCCCCTTCCCCAGCCTGGGTAATACTCACACCCCCTCCTCCTCCCCCAGCCTGGGTAATACTCACACCCCCTCCGTCCTCCCCCAGCCTGGGTATTACTCTCACCCCCTTCCCCAGCCTGGTAATACTCACACTCCCTCCTCCCCCAGCCTGGGTAATACTCACACCCCCTCCTCCCCCAGCCTGGGTAATACTCACACCCCTCCTCCCCCAGCCTGGGTAATACTCACACCCCCCTCCTCCTCCAGCCTGGGTAATACTCACACCCCCTCCTCCTCCCCCAGCCTGGGTAATACTCACACACCCTCCTCCTCCCCCAGCCTGGGTAATACTCACACCCCCTCCTCCTCCGCAGCCTGGGTATTACCTCACCCCTTCCTTCCCCAGCCTGGGTAATACTCACACTCCCTCCTCCCCCAGCCTGGGTAATACTCACACCCCCCTCCTCCCCCAGCCTGGGTAATACTCACACCCCTCCTCCCCCAGCCTGGGTAATACTCACACCCCCTCCTCCTCCAGCCTGGGTAATACTCACACCCCTTCCTCCTCCCCAGCCTGGGTAATACTCACACCCCCTCCTCCTCCCCAGCCTGGGTAATACTGACACCCCCTCCTCCTCCCCAGCCTGGGTAATACTCACACCCCCCTCCTCCCCCAGCCTGGGTAATACTCACACCCCCTCCTCCTCCCCCAGCCTGGGTAATACTCACACCCCCTCCTCCTCCCCCAGCCTGGTAATACTCACACCCCCTCCTCCCCCAGCCTGGGTAATACTC
>NW_027455233.1:0-41443 GCF_040206685.1 Ascaphus truei
AAAACCTCCATTCACCATTTGTGTGATACATGCATGATTTTAATTGACTTATTGTAAGTGCGCATTTTTAAACCTTCGTTTTATAAAGATTTATGTACCTTATTGATCGCACTATGTAGTCTTCTCTCTCATCTTGCATATAACACGTGTATTGCTGATGGAGTGTTTAAAGAGGGGTCCTAACTACCACGATCTATATGGGTGGCAACCCAATTTGCCAACTGCCTTTGATTTGCTGACGTCCTGTGAGTAGATCAATCATATGAGCCAAGACACTGTCTGATTAATTCATTGAATTCAATACGTCTGCACTTATTTGTGTGCCATTTGTTTTCTTTTTCCCACATGCTCCCCCTGGATTGTTTGAGACTATGCTCAAAAGGTGCTAACAGGAGTAAGCCCAAAAGGCACTAATCGGACAGGCCAGGGTCATCTCTGCAGCACATGAATGGATGAGAGGATTGTCCTATTGAATTTGTGGCACTTGAGCTGTAGGGTTTACAAGGATCATGTACAATATGAGTTGTGATGGGTCCAGACAGATCCACAGAGTCAGGCTAGGGTCATTCTGCTCTGTAGCACATGAATGGAAAAATGGGCCACCTATTGAATGTGTGGCCACAGTGATTACATGGACCTTATACAATATTATATAGGTCCAGAAAGATCCATAGTATCCAGGTACCAGATGGTCGCTGTGAACTAGTAAACAAAACAGATTCAGACTTTAGCCCTGGCATAATGAAAGGTTTATAATGCGGTGTGTTATAAAAGGATGTTGAACTGTTTATAATGTTTAATGTCTTTATATATATAATTTGAAATCTTTAATTTTAATGTGTGTTAAAATATAATTATATTACTATTTATATTTCAATCATTCTGTGCTGTACAAAATATTTGCGGACCAAAATGTATTGGCTAAGGGATGAGTGTAGCAGCCTTGGTACTAAATGGGTTAGCTTTCCCCATCTGAGTATTTCACTGCCCAATAGGAGCTTGAGGGCAAGGGTTTATATGAGGCTATAGATATCAAGTTCCTCTCTATATTATTAGGAATAACTTGTATGTCAATTCAGAATAGAATTAAGTTGAGTCCGTTTTTGGAGCAGAGTGCTGATGCAAAGAGCGCACTTGGTCTATTGACAGAGCTGTGGTCAGTGGAAGATGGTGGCTGCCCTACTTGTCCGTGATGGATTTGCTTTGGCCAGCCCCTGGTAAACACTATTTTGGACATCCGCCCTAACAAATCAAGACATCTGGAAATGTTAGCTCAGTGCAAGGCCTGGTAGGACTTGAACCAGCAACCTCGGCTGATCAGGGCGGCAACTCTGACCGTAAATCAGATCAGCACCTGGACAGTTCCATAAACTCAGTGTGCCTTTGAGCGCCTGTTACTGCAGCTGTACTAGATCAGACCTCACTGACACACACCCTCACTTGCTATTTAAAGCTAGCCCTTTCCTCCTGTCCTTGCTGGATCAACTTGTTTGTTTTGCTGCTGGGACTTGTTATCCTGCTACCAGAAACCTGCTTATTTTGACCTGTGCCTGCCTGACCACTCTACCTGCATGTGGCCTGCCATGACTTGTGCCTACCTCACTGCTGCCTGCCTGACCACTCTATCCTCCTAATATTTCTGACTGTGTTGCACCAGCTACTGGGATCTACCTCGCTGGGCCTGGCACTCGGTTAAGGACATTTCTGCAGCTCCCTGTAACTGGTCATCAATCCTTAGAGCTTTTACCACTAACTGGAGAGTCTTACATATATTTAGAAAACAGGGATATAGAGGATTAATTGTCTAGAACTTCCTAGACCTTTTGCAGTAAGAACTTTACAACCCACGTTTAACTATTATATTTCTATATTTTCCATATTTCTAGATTAAGACCCATATGCATAAATTCCTAATTTCCATAACTTCTACGATTCTACTTTAGGACATTTTTGAAGTTTTAAATGCCTCATAATTTTCTAGGCTCCATTTTGGCTTTATTTTTGTTAAATAAATCATGACACAGTGTAATATGTTATGTGTTGTTGTTCATCTGAGGTTGTATTTACCTCATTTTAAGACCTGCTATGGAACAGGTGATTGTTATTATGTCCCGATATGTAAAACCATAGAATTCAACGAGGGTGTACTTTCTTTTTCACACAACTATATGTAAGATTATTAATTTATTTTGAGATCCTATTCACTTAAGAGCGCCCGGTTATACCCCTTTTTTTGTTGTATCCTGGATTCTAAGAATTCAGAGGACCTTTTCGAGGTTGCCTAAGATGGTACCTAACCCCAATGCAGTTTGAGGATGTATCCAGGTGCCTCTTCTTGCTCTACTAAGGGCTGTGGGCAACAGGCTAGTTGTATACACATGTAGTGGTCATGTCCCAAAGTAGCCCAGCTTTGCATAAGAGTTAATGGATTTAACCTAAAATGTTTAAGACTTCCTCCTTTCTGTTGGATCCCTTGTCCTGCCTTCTTAATAGGCAATTTCAAGATCTCAATAAACATTCCAATAAATTGATCTCCAAAATCATGACTGGAGCAAGGTGTTCTATTGCAGCTTATTGGCTGAAGGAAGATCTCCCCCATATAACACATATACAAAGTAAGATCTGATTTATTCTGGAGATTAAGTAGTTTCCTTTGGGATTGTTGTACCAAATTTCAAAAGGTCTGGCAACCCTTATGTAATTGCAATAGTCTTCAGGTCTCAAACTCCTTTTACAATCTTTAATCCTTCTCTTACTCTGTGTGCTGTCTCCGAAGGTATTATCTCCAAATGGTCGAAATACAGTGCATAGATCCCCTTGGTCCCACAAGGGGCAACACATTCAAGTTGTCTTTTATTTGGTATGCTTGGTACATGCTTACACATTTGTTGTTTTCTGAAACTGTATATAACATCAAACATGTCATGGAACTGTTTGTTCTCCACCCTCCCTTCTTTTTGCTTTACACATTCCCCACCCTGCTCAATTTGAATAATTGACTCTATGACATGACTCTAAATATAAAATATTATCCAACAAGTTTTATCGTCAATTTTACACGGGTTATTGTGCTATGAATTTCAAGTCACATAGCTCTATTAACCGCACATGTCTAATACTGGGGTTGTATGTGGTATGTGTATGTGGAAAAGCCAAACTGCTCCTTCTCAACATTGACTATGTTTTATTTATCTAGAAATCAGTATTCAATCTTAACTGATCGATCCCAGACTGAATACACGTAGGTAGGGATCAACACACGTTAACAAACTTGACTATAGGCTACTAGAATATGTCGAGCAGCCAATCACAGAGTTGTTCCTCTAATGAAGAGGGTTTTGCCGTCACTCCTTTGCCACCGCCTATCTCCGTGATAGGTTACTGAGGGTTCACACACTTCTTACAGTGTGTATAAAAGGCTAAGGCAATGATTTCCCATCACTCCCTACTTTGACAAAGCGCTCTCTAAAGCGCAAAAAGTATGTCGGTTTTACGACTTCACCACTGTGACGTCAGCCGGGAGCGTCGCAGTGGAGGTCCGAGGGAAACAACGCTGAGTATACCACACTCGTTTCTGGTCATCAGGTCATATACGCATCATACGCATTCATGCATATGCTGCCTTAGTGCAGCTTTTGTGACTGTAAGGTTTATAGCATCAGCTGTATGTGTCAGAGAATAGTTCGATCTCTTGTATGCCACGCATTGGTTGGCGGACGCTGCACTGGGATATCTATCCTTAGAATGCACTGGATTCACCATTACATTATGCTATCATGATATTACAGTGACAGCTGTGGATAAGGAAGAACATTAGCTTTGCAATATACTGCTGGGTATAGACCTAATATAGCGATGGTTCATACATCAGCGTATTTTGTAACTTATGTGTTTTCATCCACTAGTAACCAGTTCAATTGACTGCATGTAGCTGTATTGTGGTAACAGTGTATGTCTGTTGATACAATTGTGACACAATTAGTTTCTTTTACACGGAAGTTACATCTATGCACATACAACTATGATTGATTATAATGGTGTTCTGATTTTATTATTAGCTACAGGGACTATATACAAGATCCTTGTTCAATAGAGCTAATTGAAGTTACACTTGTCAGTATCAGGACTCCTACACTGATGCACGTATATTTTGTCTCTTGAGGAGTAATTACTCCCATTATATATCTATTGGATTAACACATAGCATTAATAAGACTGTGTGATGATATAACATCCTCCACTGTTGCACCTTCTCCTTGCCATTTTATTTGTATATGTTTACACGTTGTATATATGTTTAATAAATAATTTTTTAGATTATTAGTGAGTGGCTATATAGTGGTCACATACCCCAGGATTGAATACTTCCAATGCTCAATTGGTTATTAGTGAGTGCACATAGGTTCTTTAGGTTGTATCTTCAACCCTTCCCTCTCCTTGTTGTATTAATACTCCCGTATACACCCTATGTACCCTTCAATCGTTAGCATACCTATAGGTGAGCGGTAGTATCTGTTTATATATTTGCTATTCTTATACAAACAATGTATCAGAGGAAAATACCCCATAGCTGTCAATGTGATTTTATTTCATTGCTATATCTGATGCTGTTTTGTCCAAGTATTGTACTATTTGTACACCAAAGTAATGTTAGTACATAATCCCTATTACTTCACTGTGCTAGCTACTTTATTGAGATTCATGTATTTACCCTAGCCTCTCTATGACACCTCTGTGAAAACACATGCTTTACCCAAACCTCAATTTTGGGTTGGTGTCCTGGAGCCCTTACACAAACCCACCTTTAAATAACACACACAAACAATTAAAAGAAAATAGGTCACAGCTTCATTGATAAATACCAAATATAACCCAAACTAGAGTACCTTGCTAAATTGCTCTGTAACCAAAATATAAACCCAAGGGATACGCCTGGTTTGTATCTCTATTTGTCAATAGTCACCTAACCCACTGTTGGTCAAAACCAACATAACAACTGGAAGGTCAATCACATAACAGCCGCCCAAGCCAAGTATGAAACTGCCATCTCTAAAATAACTATTTGAGGTACAGCACCTTGGACCTCCCCACAAGGATCCAACTTCTGCCAGAGTTCCATTCCCCTCTAAGCTTCCTGCCAAGCTGCAGCAATAATTAAAACAACAACCCAAACCCAACATCAACAAACAGGGAGGGAGAATGGGTCTTCTGAACTGGTCCAGAAAGGAAGAGGCACAAACAATTGCCTACAGCCTTAAAGCAGCTAAACACTTTGCACTATTAGCAACCCCTACAGAGGTAAGTATCTCTAGAAGCAGATGTTCCCTGAGCTGAAATTAATGCAGATCAGAGCCAGAGATGACACCCTGCTTCAATCTTAGAAAGAAAAAAAATGGATATAGTGCAAGGTGTTTTGCTGCTTTAATATAACCTACTACCTCAAACTTACTCTTTCCCTCTCTTCCTTAACTAGCAACATTTAGGCTTCCTCCTCCCCAACTTACTTGGTAGTCGGTCATGTTGTTTTTCACCCAAGGGTTCAGGGCCTTGATTGGCTTACCCATACCTCGATTTTGGGGTGGAGACCTGGAGCCCTTGCACAAACCCACCTTTAAATAACAAACCCAAACAATTGGAAGGAAATAGGTTGCAGAATTAACAAGGCCCCCCACCCCCCAAAAGGCCCCCCCCCCCCACAATTGGCCTTATCTCAAAATGAACCCCCACTAACTTCACCAGACAAAAAAAGACTTTGTTGTGCCAGCGACACGAACCTTTCTTTTTCCTGCTTGTCCCTTTTTGACCGCCTTATCAGAAACATCAATTGCGCTTTTTGCAAAAAGACATCCTCGCTCCTTAATCCTGGTTCACATCTCTTAGATGTACTGACTAACTCACTCACCCTCAATGTCCCAAAAAAAGCAAAGAAGAAAGCGGTAGCAAATAACCTCACTTCAAAACCATCTGCGCACACCACATTTGTTACACCCACCAATCAACATATCAGCTGATATTGGCACCCTACTGTCCACCCTTCCAAATGGAGCCCTGGCCTGCCTCCACGCTCCTCCCACCACAGCTCTCCTTTCCTCCTGGGTCTCCTCTGCGGCTGCTGCTCCTCATCCCAGGACGCACTCCATAAGCCAGGCCACACCTCTTCCTTCCAACCTCTGCCTTCTGGTTCACGAGCCAGGACTCCTCCGCGACCTCCTCTTCAACCGGAACCCTGGACCATCTTCTGCTGCTTGTCTGCTGTCCCATGGTTCAGAAATCCACTCTGCTCTGGAGATGTTACTTCTGAACCAGTCAGGAAAGGAAGAAGTAGGAACAACTGCCTCCAGCCTTAATATAACCTACCACCCAACCCTATCCCTCTCTGTAATGTGTGTTTTTGCACAGAATTATATGCTATATCAGTATTGCATCATGAGTGTTCCTGATCTGCATTTCTTCATTGCCAGGCCATGTCCCTGGAAATGAACTTAAGGTGCCATCCTTATAAAACTAAACAGAAATTCCTAAACCTGAATTAATAAGGGGTGTTACATACAAAAGAATCTGGATACATTACTAGTACTTTAAATGTAAACAATACTGCAAAAGATAATACCACAAACCATAGCAGTTAAACAAAGTATGTTAAGCTTTCTTTCAGATCCAAAGACATTAATATACAGTTTGTAATATGTACTTATCATCAGATACAGTTGAGTCTAATTTGTACCTAGCACTTTTGGTAAAAATTCAATTGACATTGGCACCCAAACACTTTTTGTAGCATTTAAGTCTCAGTAATCTGTTTTCCATACACTGCTTATTTTCACCCTAATCAAATAAACAATGTGCAGACATATTTGCTGGATAATTCCAATTATAAATGATTCAGTGAACATTTAATATGATTATTTACAGGTGTTTAGAAGACTCCAAAACATCACATCTCCTAGAAATCACTAAGAATGACGCACATTGAAAAGATATATGATTAGTGGCACACACACACACACACACACACACACACACACACACACACACACACACACACACACACACACACACACACACACACACACACACACACACACACACACACACACACACACACACACACGCAAACTCACACACACACACACACGCAAACTCACATGTTTGTAGTATCTAAAAGCCTGGCGCCTGAAGGACATCTTATGCATATTCTAGAATAAGCTATTTTAGAGATGGGTGAAAAACCCAAGCCCTCCTGAACTCCAGCGGTTCCGAGGAGTCTGAACCGCAGCTCTGCCACATTTGCCTTGGCCCGAACTGAAAAATTAAGCAAACCCTCTTTTCGATTTGCCCTTCCGCTGGAACGCCTCAAGAATAATCAGTCTTGCGGCATTTCATCCATCCCTTGCTGCTACCTTGCGTCAACATCAGCAAGAGAAGGAAGGATGAGAGTGACAGGACAAATAGAGAGAGAGAGACAGAGACACTGAGTGGCAGAGACGCACACACTAAGTGACAGAGACAGTGGCAGCAAGAGAGATAGAGACAAGAGAAAATAAATAGTAAAATAAAACAATGTAATTAATATGTAGAATACATATTCCCTTGAAGAAATTGCTGTTGGAAGTAACAAAATGCATTGGGCAGAGATGTCACTTGACACTAGTGACATCATCTAAACAGGATGGACTGATGGATGGAGTAGAGTGGAGCAACATCGAGTGGGCCTCAACCTTCATCGGGCATTTCCACTCTGCCCCACCAAGTTGCTAATCCTCTTGTCTAGGACTTTGTCTGGATTTGACAGCTAGCCTGTTTTAAGGATCATATTGATTCAGCGATTGGCCCATGCGGATGCCTCTCCCCTGGGACAACCCTTTTGGCTTTCGCATCTGTGTGGTCCTGGTTCCTGGGTGGTGACAATAAGTGCCTTTTTCCTATATATCTATGGAGCGTGCGTGTATATATATATATATATATATATATATATATATATATATATATATATATATATATATATATACACACACACAGACTCTGTAAATAATATATAGTAAAGTAACAAAAGAGGGTGGAGTAGGTAGTATGATACAATTTATTGAACCAACAGATACTTGTAACGTAACAAGCATTCGAAGTTCACAGGATTCTTTATCAGATATGATATAATTATAGTACAACTTTATCTATACCTTCCTTCTGACCGATCCCTACTATTAGTATACCAGTCAATAGGTTCCAGTTGGGTTACCACCCCTTAGGTTAACTGTTTAGTATTATAGGTGAACTGAGAGATACAGCTTAACCCCGTTATAGCGCAGTTCTCGGGGGCCACCCATGACCACCGCGTTAAAAACGGGGTTGCTGAAAAAAATGGCCGCCGAAATGTTTTTTTCATTTATTTATTTTTAAAAAATTTTTTTTTGTGGTGGTACCATGTCCGCCGGAGGGGGAAAGCTGAGAACTCTCCCAGCATTCCAAGACCCGGTGGGGCAGCGGCAACAGCCCACAGCACTTACCCGGCATCTGGCAGCTCTTCTCCCTGTCTCTGCATCCTGCTTCTGCTTCCGTCTTGCGAGAGCAAGCTCCCTTAAAGAGACAGTGTGTCTCTCTGTGTGTGTGTGTGTGTGTATTTGACTGTGTGAGACTGCGTGTGTTTGTGTCAGTGTTCTGTGAGTGTGTGCAGTGTGCTGTGAGTGTATGCAGTGTGCTGTGAGTGTATGCAGTGTGCTGAGTGTATGCAATCTGCTGTGAGTGTGCAGTGTGCTGTGAGTATGTGCAGTGTGCTGTGAGTGTGTGCAGTGTGCTTTTATTTATTTTTTTAATTCGGGGTCCACGCTCAAACTGTGTTATAAGCGGATCCCCGTTATAGCGGATCACGCTATAACGGGGTTGAGCTGTACCAATATTTCAACTGTCTCTGCACGTTCTAGTAGTATACCAGTTAATCAGTTCCAAATAGGTTAACACCTTTAGGTTACTTATTGTGTTTCTGTATGCAGATACACACACAAACACACACACACCCACGCAACTATGGTGCACATTCTAAAATGGTAAAACCCATTTGGCTCTATGTATCAAATGACAAATTCTGTTGCAAACCAGCACTAAAATATACCTGGGACAAACAGCATCTATGTATTAATTTAGCTGGAGCCATTTTCAGGGACATCTGCATCTGTCTGCAACAAGATGAGGGGTTGATGGAGCAAATGGGAGGCGTTTAGGCGGGTTTACATTTGCATAATCTTGCAGGTCTATTTATTATTAAGGAATGTGCGGTTTGGGCAACTATTCTTGATGTTTTTCTCCATCACCTTCAAAGTGGCGTAAGGCTGTTTTTTTATTTTTAGGGCAGAATACAAGCGTGTGCCAAATTCTAACGTAGTAGAAATACAATTCATAAATGACGCGTTTCAGACAGAAACAAATGCACTTTTTTTTTTACACAACTGCATCAGCGTACATGTACCTTCTTCATATATTGAGTCCATTGTTTATGATGAACTCCAGTCCCAGGAGGAGAGGCTGGTTAGTATTTGACATGATGGCCATTAGGCAATGTAAACTCCCCGCAAAACTTATTTGAGCAATAATTAAATAGGCAAAATAGAGTAAGGAATGCAAGTTATTCTTATTAAACGTAATATTACATGTTATTCTAGTCACAATACTGATATGGATAAAAATGAAGTAATGTCAAAATAATTATGCATTTTTCTTGATTCTAATTTTAGAAACGCTGAAAGATTGCTGCTTTATTCTCACTGGAGTTGTTCTTCTTTTGTTACACATGCTCACACAGCCGCCTGCATTCAAAGGATGAAGGAATAACAGAGTGCACTGCATTTACATGATGCCACATTTCACAATGGAATTCCAGCATTTTGACGAAAGCAAAATGAATGCAACTTTCCGGCATTTACTAAAGCAAAATAAATACTGTCTGACAGTGTAAGGGAACAGAAATTTACAATTACAGCTCAACCCCCTTATAATGCTGTGCTTGGGGTCCAAAGAATCACATCGCGCTATAAGCGGATCGCGCTAGAAATAACGTAAAAATGTATGCATTGTACAATAAAGTATTTAAGATACCAATAATCGTGTTGTAAAGTACTCATAAATACGAAAATCGGGAGCCACGCCTGCATCGCGTTATAAGCGGATTCGCGTTGCAATGGATCGCATTATAACGGGGTTGAGCTGTATCTGGTTTTAAAAACAAAGCATCCTATTCTAGCAGCAGTAAATAACTACATTGCAAAATAATCTATTTGCTGTTCTCCTTAATGTCTCAACATTATGGTTCAATCTTATGAGACGCTGACGTGGGAAATAATGGCCTAATGAACCAATTCATCATAATGTGCAAAAGAAAACCACTGGAATAAATTGTAATAACCTTTCACAAACTAGCAGCTTTTAAAAGTATTAATTTCTACTTCAGATAATTGGATGGGACACCTGGGTGGCCAGGCAATATTTTTTATAGGATTGCCCTGTCAGTGGCACAAATTGTCTTTGGAGTCAGGAACAATCGCTTAGCACTGAATGACAGAGAATCTTGCAAATAGGTCTTCTATAACAGTATTTGCCATAAATTACTAAACTGAACTCCACTCCCAAGGTCAGCCATAAAAATAGGCAGGTATCAAATGGCCTTAGCTGAAACCTGAAGAAAGCTGCAGGATTCATATAAATGGGCACTGGATGTGTTGGGTGTCATAAAATCAACTTAATGGACTGACAAAGTAAATTACAATCAAGCTTTGATGGTGCCATATAACATATACAGTAGCTGAACAAATGTAATTTCTGCAGTTCTTTAAGGCAGAATGATAGCACAGGTTCAGAATCTGCAGACTCATAGTTTTAATATTGGTAGTTTGAGATAAGCTTAGTGTTGAATGTTATTGCTAAAGCAATTTAAATGGAATACAAAAATCATTGTTGGGGCAAATGGAAATAGAGATAATCTGTGAAGAAGGCATACTTAATATGTAACGTCATGTTGTGAAGCAGAATTGAGCAGAAGTACTTCCTCTTTCCCTTAAAACAAAAAGAAAAGCAATTACTTATTAATCAGTACAGTATCTGTATGCTGAGAGATGTTAATACAAAGTGCATCATTCTGGTACTAGGACTTATTAATGTTTTTTGTTTTTTTTTGTTATACTTAAAATTGGAACAGGAGCCACCGAAATACAAAACAAAATGCATCATTCTGTTGACTCATACATTCTTACTTAACACCCACATTTTACTGGCAAGTACAAAAAAAACAGGAAAGGTTTACACGTTTGGGTCGTTGGTGAATTTGGACATTCGCAGCTGTTGGAAAAGTGTTTTGCACCTGCAGAAGGGTTAATCTATACCCAGAAATGTGCGCGCATATCCTCTCTCGGAATGAAAATGTCAAAATTTGCCAAAAGGAAATATTTAGAGAGGGATCCCATGTATGTCCCAAAACTTTTCCAAATGTTAATCACTTTTGATAACTACATATTTTGTCAAAAAAATTGTGAATTCAGAGCTTTTATCTAGCTAGTGATAGTGAACACTTGAATGAGCATTTTGCATTTGCAGATTTATTAAACAATCACACAAACATTTGCAAACTGACCTGGGTCAACTACGCAATATCTCTGCTGGGAAACTAATAAAGATAATGGGGTTTATGTATCAAAGAAATGTTGGTGCAAAACTAGGACATTGTTCCTATGAATCAAAGCATTTTGCTCCAATTTTGTCCCGTCTGCCTTTGCTTGCGACCTGACGAGTGTCAGTAGTAGGAGTTGTGGAGCAGTTAAAAAAAGATCTGGATCCTGGATCTGTAGGCCTGGATCTGGTCCCAGACTGCAGGTTATACGTCACAGCGTGGCATACTGTAGGCACTGTGTCCCTGACACTACACAATACAGGGAAAGTGTCCCTATCTATGGGCTTCCCTATACAGCTGCAGGTGCTACTGTGAGTTGGGGACTAACTGGGGCTTACAGGGGAAAGCTGGCCTAGTCCCAGGGCTACTGGCACCTGGGACCCTACAGACGCAGCGGCCATAATTTTACGAAATCACGCGGTTTATACCTCGGAATACCCATGTGATGGCGCGGGATTACTTACACCCGTACCACCGTAAGACGCGAGTGCAGAAAATAGCATTTTAGTGTTCTGGTTTTTAAACACCTGAACACAGTAGCACAGTACTGTACACATTACAATTCATTCATTTAATTGCATATAATTGCACATAATCCATAAAATTCAAACAAAGCAACCGCGATAAACGCGCGAGCCTGGGGCGATTGGCTGCATTCATGCTGCTTGGAGTACAGCAGTGCACACGAATACGCTGCCGTGATGCTTTAAAATAACGTCCGCTGCATCTGTACCTCTCTCCTCTGTGTCCTGCTCTCGACTAGGGTGGTCCCTGCATTTGCGCCAAACACCTATCTTTCCTGGCCATGAATCCAGCAGCCCTATTGGCCCTCCTATACCATGTGGTGGCAGCACCTGATGCTGTTGGGATATGTAGTCCCTCGCGGAGCCCCTTGTGTATTGGCCGACGCTGCTACTACTCAATGCGCATGCGCAATGTTCGGTAAGGGCCACTGGGGTGTCTCGACTCCTCTGTGCATGCCCAGCAAATCAAATATGGCGGCGTCCTTACCGGCAGCTGCCCCGGTCGCCCCTCTACTGCCTCCTGCATGCCGCCGGCAACCGCATCAGCCTCCCCCTTCCCCGCATCGGAGGTAGGGGGGAAGGGGGCAGGGAGACAGCGGTACATAGATAATAAATGATTTTTCCTGGGGAGCTACAGTATAGTATATAGCACTGGAATAAAAGAAATGGTTCAGTTCTTGGTTCACAGGAAAAAAAGGTGATCCAACGCTCTACGGATTTGATTTCAAGCTAATTTATTAGTGTGGCACTAATAAATTAGCTTGATATCAAATCCGTATAGCGTTGGATCACCTTTTTTTTCCTGAGTATTGCCTTGAAATAATCCTGACAGGTACTCCTTGAACCAGCAGCACCGGTAAACTATATGTATTTTTTTTTCTCAATTTGGTGTGCAGCATACTCCATTGTGTACATTATATTTCAGTTTTTGGTGCACACAGTGTTTGATTAGGATTCACCAAACTCTGATAAGGTGTATCACAGTTTGATTCCATGTTGACTGGCATTGACTTGAGCTTAATGAATCTCCCCTGTGTGTTAGCGATGCGACTCTCAAAAATTCCTACATCAAACATCCAAGCAATTTATTTTTTATTGCTTATACCTGCCAAAGGTCTTATTTATTATAGAGATTTTTAAACAGAGATGATTACTGCAAGTCAGAATTTATAGCATGTTTTGCTAGAAAGGAAAACAATGATAGCTCTCAAATTGTGACGTGTCACAAAATAATGTAGCCCCAAGACATTAATCCCCTACCTTCTCCTATAATCACTTATTGATGCAAAGGACTCAGTCAAAATCAACACAAAGCACCGTGATACACTGACACAGGCTTAAAATGTTGTTCTTTGGGTCAACTCGTTGTCAAGGATTTTGGGCATGATACCCTAATCATTCTTGTTTTTCTTCTGCCTGGTTGCAGTGAGAAAAGAATAAAACATACTTTTAAAACATTTCATGTGACATTATATATAATTCATACAAGGGTGTGGGAATATATTATAAATCTAAGCATTAACTAAAGGAAAAAGGTAGATGATCCTGTAGTGCCAATGAATGAGAATAGTGAATGAGAATAATGGATAAGGGACAAGCATGTCAGTAATTTATATCCATGCATGTAGCTTGATTGGTTAATGGTCTACAGTTGAAGGTTAAGTCTTAAGAGCTCCTCGGAAATTACATGTACAACAGTATTCTCATCCACATGTGTAATCCTTTTAACTAGGTCTATATTCACAGATGAGCTAATGGTGTTTGACCATACATGCAAACAGTAAAGTGGAAACACATGGAGGGTGGGGGGTGAGAGACAGGTAATGTGTGTAACTCAAAATGCCTAAGAGTAAAATATGTTTCATACAAATTAAAATAGAAATATTCTGTGATGATAGACTGCACCTCACGTTGTCTTAGAAGACCATAGTGAGGAAATATTCAATTTGCTATGAAACCAGTTTCTTGTCGGCATGAAGCGCAGTTTAAATGAAATTTATGGGGCTTCAGACTTCCCTACCAGGAGAAGATGACATAGTACATTAAACAGGGGCCAATGTTGAAAATGCAAAGCTATTAGAAGGCTATAGAGTACAGCACCTTTATCTGATTTGAAATCTTGTGTAAAATGCTCGAGGGTTGGGCATAACGTCTATGGGGCCTATGCAGAGAGCAGCGAATTTTAAAATTGGCGAATTTATTAAAAAGTAGCTTTTTTGGAGAGTTTTAATCTCCATATGCAGAAAAGTGCGAATTCTGCTATGTTTAACATGGATGCGTGTGGCGAGTTTAAATTGGCGAGATGCGCGCTTCAGAAATGTGTTAAAACAAATTCGCGCCTTTTTTTTCCCCTTTGCAATGGCCGCGAGCGGCAGTTTTTTTTGGCGAGGCAAAACGGAGACAATCGCGCCATTTTATTGGCGCGAACAGCCGCTAGATGCCGTTCGCGACTCTCTGCATACGGATATTTTTTAAACTGGCGAGATTGCGGTTCTCGCCAGCCGCGAGGCGAGTTTTACAAATAGAAAAGAAAAATTGGCGCGTTTTTCGGAAATCTCCATTTTCTGCTGTTTTCTGCGCGATTATCTCCAAAAAATGGCGAATTTCGAAAATTCGCTGCTCTCTGCATAGGCCCCTAGATCTATTGAGTCCAGGTGACTAATATATTTTTATCAAGGTGTTGCCGACAATATTTGGAAGGTTTCTGAGTTTAAATAATCTTAGTGTTAAAAGACTTATTCTCCTTTCTTCACTAAGATCACTAAAGGGCTCATTTAAAATCTGTAGCCTGCTCAAAGCACTAAGCTGCACATTACCATAAACATTACAAATTACCATCCTTCACTGACCTCTAACATCTATCCACTTCTAAAGTATTTGATCACAATCCGTTCCCAGGACATACCTGTTGCCTACACCGTGACAACCAACAGCATAACACAAAATGCAGCAATTACTCACTATCCATCTAAAATTGCACCACACTCTATATGTAAAAACTAAAGGGTGTTATATTAATGAAATGCATAAATGACAAATGAAATATATAATACATTAAATGTTACAATCTCGCCTCTTCAACTGTTTAGTGATCAACCGGCTTTAGACTACTTGCTTGTGTTGCTGGGGACTAATAACTTACAAACTGTAATGACATGGTGCTGAATTGGTTCATTTTCTCTCTTTACTGCAGGTCACACAAGTGCCAGCAAGATTGAAAACCCACAGTGCTTTGTAGCAGTTCACTTAACTCCATTCAGTTGCATTTATTTGTCATTTTAACTTTAAATCAAAGGAGGAGTGACCCGGAACAGTAGAAAGGTAATTTTGTCTTGCACATCTTGCGTCCCATACCTGCTTTCTCAGTTGGACATGATTGTACAGATAGTAGCTGATATAGCTAAAAAGTGGATATGGAAGTGAAACAACACTGTATAAAAACAGAGAGAAGTTGTTATTGCAGCATTTTTTTTATTACGCCATTAACTTCCAGAGGTTGATTAGCAATTAAATAAGACCCTTGAAGATAAAAAGAATAAACCGCTTAAAGCTTTAAGCTTTGTATCCAGAAGTGTTTCACATCAGTTAAATATATATATACTGTATATATATACATATATATATATATATTTAACTGATATATATCACTGTGTGCTAGGTTAGGGGTGCACAAATTGGGGAGCAAAATGCAGGAAATCGTAGGTGGCGGTGCAGCTGCCTTGGAAAGAACTATGACCAGAATATGCAGTAAAAGCTAAGTACAAAAATTTATTGGCACATATAGAAGCAGCAAAAAAGTCCTCTTACGCGTTTCGCAAATTGGGGAGCGCAAGATTTTCCTTGGGGGGGGGAGGGCGCGGGCAGTTGCAGAGGCCCCATGCCCTTCCCCAAGTTATTTAATTTAATGCCGGGGGCTCGTGTGAGGACTCTGCAACTCTCTACATACTGGGATTCAGAAGCATGCTGACGCATCGCCATGACAACGCAGCATCAAATAACACTGCGGGACCATGTGACGTGGCAACGCTGCATCAAGGTGTGACATCACATGACCCCGCTGCGTCATTTAGCGCCAGAAAAAAAGGAAGGGGGTGGGCGCGAGCACCGGGGGGAGCAAGCAGAGGGGGCGCAGCGCCAATAGTTTGCGCACCCCTGTGCTAGGTGATCATGGTGAAAGGCACGGTTGAAGACCTGTTTAAGACATGTGAATATGCTCACAAGTGATATTCTTTATTGGAGAGATAGATATAAAGATATATATAAAGCCAGTATAACCAACCCCACACTGAGGAGACCCATTAAGGTCGAAACACCTGGCTGTGGGTGGGTTTACTGGCTATGCATCTTAACCCAGGCTGTGTTCAAAGCTGTGAAATGCAGCAAGCATAAGCTTACAGTGGACCATCTTATATTGCTTTGAAGCAAAAGGTGGCACTATATGCTCATTTGTATATCATTTCCCAGAATCCCTTGCTGCAGTGGAAGCATTGTGTGCTAGGTGATAATGGTGAAAGGCAGGGCTGCAAATCTGTCTAAGGCGGTGCTTATAGTGCCAGCAATGGCCGTCGCCGTTGTGGCAAAACAAATGCATTGTCGCCGTCACCGTCGCTTATAGTGCACGCGACGGCGAAAAAGCAACGGAGCGACTGTGCTACCAGAAATCAGGTAGTCACTGATCTTTTATTTTTTCGGCGACAGTCTCCCCTTGAGGCCAATCGGGAGCTTCTTCGTGCCTCTGCCCTCCCCTTTTATGACGTCTGCCAGTGACGTCGCCTAAACTTCAAATACAACTCATCGCAATGGCGACGGGTGACGTCATCGGTTGCGTCGCCATTGCTGGCTGTATAAGCTTAGCCTAAGACATGCAAATGAGCATACATTAATATTTCCATTTGCTTTATATATACAGTTGTGTGAAAAAGAATGTACACCCTCGTTGAATTTCTTTTTCACACAACTGTATATAGATAGATAGAGTCATGTGAAAAAGAAAGTACACCCTCTTTGAATTCCATGGTTTTACATATCAGGACATAATAACAATTACCTGTTCCTTAGCAGGTCTAAAAATTAGGTAAATACAACCTCAGATGAACAACAAGACATGACATATTACACAGTGGTGACCAGACATATTACACCAGGTTGAGTTCTCATCGCCTAGTGAGAGGGATATTACACCGTGTCATGATTTATTTAACAAACATAAAGCCAAAATAGAGAAGCTGTGTGTGAAAAACTAAGTACACCCTTACTGCTTCCATAGGAATTAAGATGCTAAGTAGCAGAAAGGTGCTGCTTATCAAATGCCCTTGGTTAATTGATCATCAGCAAGTGTGACCACCTCTATAAAAGCCGAAATTTTAGCAGTTTGATGGTCTGGAGCATTCAGGTGTGTGTTAACACTATTAACACCAATGTGATTTAAACAGGCGCTTAAAAACAATAAAGTGAAGAAAAGTATATTAATATATAGTGAACTAGTGATAAATTCAATTAATATAGAAAAGTGAAATTAAGTGAAAAACGACATCTCAACCTCCAAGGAGAAATTGTACACAATCTCCACTAATAGACAGCACTTCCAGGATTAGGAGGGAGCATGATCGTCAGGATTCCACCCCAAATAAAGAGAGAAACAATATAGTGCACTTCTGTATATGTAAAGTGGCAAAACAAATCTTCAGAGTCTTGGATCATATAGAGAGCCTACTTACAGACTGGTAGATGTGTAACAGCAGTGGGTATAGATAGTGTCAGCAGATCTGGAATCCAGTCTTGTCTTGTATGTCTCAGAGAAAGACAAAGGAGAAACAATCCTAATCTCCCTCCTAATCCTGAAAGTGGTGTATTAACACTATGCCAAGGAGGCTCGCTCGCGGCTCCGATTTGGCGCCAGCCGGGCGCCAGCTGAAAAAAGCCCAGTTCATAACGGGCAAATGTGAGAATAAACCGTGTCGGTGCAGTATAGAAATATATTGAAGACCTGAGGAAGAGAGGAGAACTCTATCTATCTATCTATCTATCTATCTATCTATCTATCTATCTATCTATCTATCTATCTATCTATCTATCTATCTATCTATCTATTATATATAATAAAGATAAATCAAATGGAAACAGAAAATAAATATATATACCAAAAGTAACTAAATGTATGAGACACACCACTGTGCTGAAGCGTAAAAACTGGGAGACAGGGAAAATATTGTTTTCCTTGGTGTGTATTATTACCTGTTCCTTATGTCCCAGTTTTCACACTTCAGCACATTGGTGCATCTCATACATTTAGTTACTTTTGGTGTGTATATATATATATATACTTGTCATTGCACAAAGAAACAGAATCCATGAAATTCAACAAAGCAATTGCAATAAGCGCGGGTGCCTAGGGCGATTGGCTGCGTTAATGTCGCGTGGAGTACAGCAGAGCACAGCAGAGCACACGAAATCGGCGCTGTGATTTGTTCGAATAACGACCGCTGCAGCTGTGATCAGTCCTTTAGCACCACCGGAGGGTATTTTTTTTTATTTCTGTTTTTTTTTTACTTAAATTGTAGATCTTAACAGATGATTTGACTGAGGCACTATTTGTGTGTTTGTTAGACACACACACACACACACACACACACACACACACACACACACATATGTATATATATATATATATATATATATATGTGTGTGTGTGTGTGTGTCATACACATGTGTGTGTGTCAAAATGAAAGAACATTTTATTTTAGAAAGCAAACTTTTGTTAAAAAATGATATACAGTATGTATATACTGTATATACATACTGTATATCATTTTTTAACAAAAGTTTGCTTTCTAAAATAAAATGTTCTTTCATTTTGCTACACAAACTTTAGATAGTGTAGAGGCTAGTATGCTAATGGGTAAAAGACCCATAGAGAAATAAAACGACATTAATTGTTGTAGTATATCAAAAATGTTATAACAGTTAATTAAGGCGTCAGAGAATGTTTGTTTTAATTTGATGTTATATTGTGCCTCTTAACCTCCACAGGATGTCACAAACAATTATAAAAACAGCACACATACACGAGAGGCTAAATGTGGTGATACATGCATTTTAATTGGCATAAGCTCATTAAGCTGCACTCCGTTATCAAGTACTTTGACATACAATGAATCCCATATTCCCAACTTATTTAATTCAACAGGAGTGGGTTTTAAGGTCAGTTTGCTTTTAAGAAATGGAATATCACGAGTGGGCTTCAGCTATAATTTTCAGTAGAGCAAGGGTGTGCAAACTTTTCAATCTGTGCCCCCCTGTCTGCAGTCTCCCCCCCTGCTTGCGCACCCTCCTTACCCCTTACCATGTCAGCGGCGTCAAATGACGCCACGTTGCTATGGTGTTGCATCACCAAAGACAATGTAAGGGAAGTTGCAGAGGCCTCGCGCGATCCCCCGGCATTTACTTTAAATGCCTGGGGGAAGAGTGCGGGACCTCTGTAACCACTGCGCCCTCACTGCAAAATCTTGCACCCCCTCCTGGGGGCGTGCCTCCCAGTTTGTGCACCCCTGCTGTAGAGAATAGGAATATGTCTCATTGTGATGGTTATTTTGTAAAGTCTACAGTACTTCTAAACGTTATATTCTTCATCAAAATGGTATTAAGGTAGTAGTTTGATTTGGACTTCAAATTGTTAAGTAACAGGTCTAATGTAGACACATTTTGTTTTCTAATTTTGGACTAATGATACAATACTTCTGTATTAAGTTGCGTTGCTTATACAATGCAGGACTGACAGATTTCATACAGTCAGTGCACTGAAATAAAACAAACAGTAACTGTTTTTCAAGGATATATGATTTTTCTGCCTCATTACCCAATCATGCTTCTTTTCCAATCATAATGCACCGTGTGGCTCAAACCCATGTAGAAAAAAGAAATTCAAGAATAACCTACAGTAATATACAGTTTGGTTATGAAAAAGATAAATAGTGTGTCTGTAAAAACTCCTATGTGCTGCGTACCGCTCACTATACTGTAAATGTGAAGCACTTGGAGTCCCATTGGGAGAAATGCGCTATATAAAATAAAGTTATTATCAGTATCATAGAATCTTATGCATAGTCCTACTGTACATGTGATATCTCAAGTTTATGTATTGCAAAGTGACCAAATGATAACTATATACAGTCGTGAAAAATAAAGTACACCCTCTTTGAATTCCATGGTTTTACATATCAGGACATAATAACAATCACCTGTTCCTTAGCAGGTTTAAAAATTAGGTAAATACAACATCAGATGAACAACAACACATGGCATATTACACCGTGTCATGATTTATTTAACAAAAATAAAGCCATGTGTCAAAAACTAAGTACACCCTTACTGCTTCCATATGAATTAAGATGCTAAGTAGCAGACATGTGCTGCTAATCAAATGCCCTTGATTAATTGATCATCAGCCAGTGTGACCAGCTCTATAAAAACCGAAGTTTTAGCAGTTTGCTTATCTGGAGCATTCAGGTGTGTATTAACACAATGCCAAGGAGGAAAGACATCAGCAATGATCTTAGAGAAGCAATTGTTGCTGCCCATCAATCTGGGAAGGGTTATAAGGCCATTTCCAAACAATTCAAAGTCCATCATTCTACAGTGAGAAAGATTATTCAAAAGTGGAAAACATTCAAGACGGTTGCCAATCTTCCCAGGAGTGGACATCCCAGCAAATTCACCCTAGGTCAGACCGTGCAATGCTCAGAGAAATTGCAAAATACCCAAGAGTTACATCTCAGAATCTACAGGCCTCAGTTAGCATGTTAAATGTTAAAGTTCATGACAGTAAAATTAGAAAAAGACTGAACAGGTATGGTGTGTTTGGAAGGGTTGCCAGGAGAAAGCCTCTTATCTCTAAAAAGAACATGGCAGCACAGCTTAGGTTTGCAAAGTTGCATCTGAACAAACCACAAGACTTCTGGAACAATGTCCTTTGGACAGACGAGACCAAAGTGAAGATGTTTGGCCATAATGTACAGCGCCACATTTGGTGAAAACCAAACACAACATATCAGTACAAACACCTCATACCAACTGTCAAGCACGGTGGTGGAGGGGTGATGATTTGGGCTTGTTTTTGCAACCACAGGACCTGGGAACCTAGCAGTCATTGAGTCGACCATGAACTCCTCTTTATACCAAAGTATTCTAGAATCAAATGTGAGGCCATCTGTCCGACAGCTAAAGCTTGGCCGAAATTGGGTCATTTTTTAACAAAAGTTTGCAAAGATCCCAAGCACACCAGCAAATCTACAACAGAATGGCTGAAAAAGAAAAGAATTAAGGTGTTGCAATGGCCCAGTCAAAGTCCAGACCTCAACCCGATTGAAATGCTGTGGCTGGACATTAAGAGAGCTGTGCATAAACAAATGCCCACAAACCTCAATGAACTGAAGCAACGTTGTAAAGAAGACTGGGCCAAAATTCATCCACAACGATGTGAGAGACTGATAAAGTCATACAGAAAACGATTACTTCAAGTTATTGCTGCTAAAGGTGGTTCTACAAGTTATTGAATCATAAGGTGTACTTAGTTTTTCACACATGGCTTCTCCATTTTGGCTTTATTTTTGTTAAATAAATCATGACACGGTGTAATATGTCATGTGTTGTTGTTCATCTGAGGTTATATTTACCTAATTTTTACACCTGCTAAGGAACTGATGATTGTTATTATGTCCTGATATGTAAAACCATGGAATTCAAAGAAGGTGTACTTTCTTTTTCACACAACTGTGTGTTTCATGTTTGAAATCAAGGTGATTGTTTTTTTTGCCAATTTAAAAAATATATATCAGTCACATTGACATATATAAAAGGTCTGTGGCATTAATTAATTTTGCTGACAGACCTGGGTGATCCTTGAAAGAGTTCTCAGATGCTTACACGGTTTGGTAAGTCCAGTTTGAAAACAAATCCTTGTTTCATGAAGTTATTTGTATATACGATTTCCAACCACTGAATTGGTTTGAGCTATTTGAAGCCAAAACAATTCAATTCATTTTAAGTAACTTATTCTGTTCACTCACAAATCAAAATACATGTACTGTTTATGTGAAGTTACATTGTTTTGTTACAGTTGCACCCCTAGTTAAGCAGGTTGCACCTGACCAGTTCAGGGAATACAATACAAAACTAGCTGCTGGCAATATTATGCCAGTTAGCTAGAGAATGAGGGTAATGCCACAATGGTGCTAATTGGCTTTTTGGGTCAGCTCCCCTTTCTTTTTCTATGAAGACTGAGGAGGTATAAATGCTGCAGATCACCCCTCCCCGTTCATAATAAGACTAGGCTACTGCCAACTCCAAATTGAGGTAAGTATTAAAAAAGAGAATGTTACTTGGAGACTTGATGCTTAAAGCACATAAAGCAAACAATGTTTCTCCTATCTTGTGTGGGGCACTTTGTCTTAACCACAATGCAACGATTATAGGTTCATTAATGCCCACCACTGTGTGGTAATTATAGCAAAATTATTGGCTCATTAAGATTCATCAATGTGATTGTGACACTTAATTCTGTCTTCTGTAAGCGATTGTTTTGCAAGTACTTTAGCTCTGAGAGCCTTAGCGCAATGCCTGTTAAGTCACTCTCTTTAAGAATATAGTTCTGCATCATGCAACACACTTGCAAAGTATATTTTTTAATGTGCGGTGGTAATTACAGCCTCATCAGCATCCATTACTAATGTAGCTACAAACATTTTAGGCTATAAAATCTGTGGTACCGCTCTGTGATACCCATGCTCCACTACGCAGAATACGAGTACGGTGGGCCCACCTACCGTGGGTTACAACTGACCTTATAGCACTCTACCATTTCAGGGATGCCATGTGGAAAAACTACAAAGTAACTGGCACTACCGAGGATCTTAATAACTACAGATGCCTATGGAATATGTGCACAAGGCAAACAAGACAAGCAAAAGCACAACATTACTCTGACAATCTTCACCAGAATACATAAAACCTAGCTAACGTCTGGAAGATTATCAACAATATATTCCAACCTCCTAACCATCAACAACCAAGTAATATCACAGAGGATATTACTCTGACAAACCCCACTGACATTGCAAATGCATTAAATGATTACTTTGTGGGGTGTGCTACTAACTTATTAGCGAAATGCAAGCCAAACCACAAACATGAACCTCATTCTGAGATTACCCCTATAGCCCCACCCTCTCACAACACTGCTCACAATTTTCAATTTGTCCCAGTATCCAAAGAGGAGATTACACAAGTGCTTCGCAAATTAAAACTAAGCAGCCAATGTGGACATGACTTACTGCAATCTAAGTTCCTAAGACTTGGTGCCCCAGCCAATGCCAAACCAATTGCTTCCCTAGTCAACTCTATTCTGTCTGCAGACCATATCCCTAATCGCCCCATGCACACGTTTTTATCGCGATTGCTTTGTTTCAATTTCATGGATTCTGTTTCTTTGTGCGCAATGAAAAGAATGAATTGTAATGTGTACAGTATTGTGCTGCTGTGATACTGTGTCCATTTCAGGTGTTTAAAAATCAGAACACTAAAATGCCATTTTCTGCACTCGCATCTAAATGTTGGAAGAAATCACGCGCCACGACATGGATATTTCGAGGTATGCACCGTGTTAAGTGTCCGAATAACGGCCGCTGCATCTGTAGGTATTTTTTCAAGTGCTCCTGATAATCTTTTTTTTTTTTTTTTCATTTTGTTGTGCATCTTATTTGTATTATCGTTTATTTGTAAAGCGCCAACCTATTCCGCATAGCGGTACAATGGGGGTACAGAGCGATATTAATGACATAAACAGAATTACATACAAATAAGGACAGATAAGTGCAAAAAGATACAGAAGGTAATGAGGGGCCTGCTCGTGAGATCTTACAATCAAGAGGAAATAAGGGCCAACGTTGAAACAAAAAAGGTAGAGTGGCTTGCCATTGTGGGACTGTGAATGCCTCAGGGTAGAGTATGCTCCAGTCACACAACGGTTCCCATTATGGTTAGGATGTTAGGAGGTATTAGCATGGAGTTTGGTCCAGTTGCACAACTGGTCCCAATAGGGATAGAGGGTGGGTGGTGGATGTATATGATTTTTTAAGATTTATAGCAACACGATTATAATGGTTTGGATTCAGCAGAGCTACATTTGGTATTTTATTTGGCAAATTGTATTTGGTATCTTTAGTGTATTTAAAAAAAAAAACGTCTTTGTTTATTTCTATGTGTTTAAATGCTTGTTTATATTGATTCAAAATTATTAGTATCATCACTTATATGTTTATATAAAATGTTACCATTTAGAAACACTTGCAATGGTAACAAACACAAAACATGATATCTCCTTTTATCATAGTAAATAGGAAAAGTTTAAAAGTTAAGACAGTATTTTTCCTTACCTAATATTCTCTTCGAATTAGAATGTGTTTGTGTCAGGGGTATTGTGTTGCACCTTAGACTTTCAAAAATGAAATGTACATTTCACTTGGGTGGACTGTAAACTAAATTCAAAACATTATTCTGCAGATTAAATATGTATTTATACAAATGCTATACAGTTAGTGACTAGACATGAAGATTTCTCCTAACTCTTTAAATTGAACACCACGTAGTTTGCTTAGTGTTAGTAATGCTATATTCTTATAAATTAAATTACAATGACTGAATATAGCAACATCTGCAAAATTGTGAACATTTTAAGAAATCCATGACCATATATTAATAAAAATGTGTTTCACAGTGAAATTAATTGTACATTACCAATTATATGAACATCAAAACAGGCATTCACTACTCTGTCACAGTGATCAGCAAAGAAAAGTACATTTTAGACCATATTTAATCTAATAGTGAAAAAGCATCAACGGTGCTTGCATCCTTTTATTGCCAGCAAGAAAATAATTCTACTTGATTACTTGATTAGATCTTTTAAGCGTAAGAGACTCTAATCAACGGTACTCACAGTTGATAGAATAATGTGAAATGCAGGCTAATGACACAATAATAAATACATCTGGAAGTACAGCAGTGAACAGGAAGAAACACATTGACTTCTTGATGTCACTTAATTGAATTTAACATAATAAACTTCTTACATGGTTCCAAAAGAGATATGCTTAAAATGCAAAGGAAGAGAAAAAATATCAATGTGCTTTCTCCCAGTGGGAGCGAATGTTTTTGAACAAGTTTTTGAGTATACAATATTATCTTTAAACTGATACATTGCTAGTTTACCTAGTAAAGTATTTTGTGCGTATCCGTGTAACAGGGACTTATTACTGTTTGAGAAAAACAGCCTCTAAATCCAGCAGTGTGCTGGTTAATTGCACACAGGCAATCAACCAGACTCCACCTTGCTGATTAGGACTCTAAGAAACAGCCTGATGTGAGAAACAGAAGAGAGATTCCTTAGCTCACATTTGGGCTGACAGAAAGAGAAAGAGGACTGCAGAGATTTCCTTAGCCCACAATTGGGCTGACCTGAGAAAAATATGATGTCTTGATGCACACAAATGGACTGTATGCTGACAGAAAGACAAGGGGACAAAACCCCTATACCTGGACACAGAGAGTGCCATAGCACACAAGGATGCTGACCCAGGAGAACAGAGAGGCCTGCAATAACAACAGATACAGATAAGAGATACTGTTGTGTGTGTGTATGTGTATATATATATATATATATAACCTAGCTGTAATCAGCTAATCAGCCTAGCTACCCACCCAGTTAGACAGTTAGATAGGGCTGGAGTAAATGTTTATTTTCCAACGTGGAGTAGGCCTTTATTTTGTTTGTTTTTGTATGTTTTTCCTTATTAAAGGAATCAATAAAACCTTGGCTCAATAAAACCAAGATATAATTTCTCCCTAATCGGTCTCCATTAAATTTACCTCTGGACACATCTCTTACATATGGTGGCAGAAGTTGGGATGAGAGGTGGCCCTTGAAGTTCATAGGGGCCCCGGAGACTGTGATTTTTTTTGTGCTTTTGCCTGCATACAGTTTCTGCAAACAGCCTGAGCAACAAAACAAAGAATCACATGCAGGAATGACCTGAATTAAAGGGCTACACATCTAGGCAGGAAAACTACACTGCACTGAAGAAAGCCACAATGCCACAGATTGAGTGGGAGGACTGCAACAGATGTTTCCCCACACAAGGGACTGATGCTGTGACCAGAGTCTACCCCACCACTTGTGAAAGAAAAAAACCCCCACATAGGATGTTAAAATGGCCACCCATCTGAAGTCAAATACAGACTCCGCAAGAATGGGGAAGAAAATGTGTTCCTGGTGTAAAGAGCCCAGCCACACGGAGCAGTGTCCCTTCAGGCCTTATTTGGATGATGAGGATGATCCTTATGAGGCCCCAGAAAAATTAATGCAGTAAGAGGAATTTTTTTTATCAATGTGCCAAGGAACTGCAGCAAGCAATGCGCTGTGGTCACAAGGAAGATACAGAAGTTTTACTTGGCAAGGGCACATCCAGTATCACTGATTAGAAATAATGTGTGCACAGTACTGCTAATGTTTCAAAACCTACCAAAGTAAAGAAGAAACAGACAAAGTCTACAGAGATGCCTGTGAGAGCTACAAACTCTGCAAGCAAAGTCTGCCCACCTGTAGAACTACCAGCTGGGGTTCCAGCAAATACAGTGAAAACAGCTGCAATAGCGCCTCCCGAAGTCAGGAAGAAAAATACACCTGACAGCCCCAAAATGGAGGACAAGATGTTGCGTTCCTGTAATGAACCCTACCCTATGGAAGAGTGGCCCTTCCGGTACTATGAGGTTACGGAAAAGGATGAAGATATCTCTTATGGGGAACCCGAACCGAGTTACACCCACAAAACACCCCAAGGATGGACCAAACAGGTCTCTTTGACCCCGAATATTTCTGCCAGCCAATGCAACTGGAAGAAAAGGCTGGTGGATACAGTGAAGCTGCTTAAGTTTCAAATAAAGATGCAGACCCCAGTATCCCTGATGGGACAGAGTCATCCAAAAAAAAAAGGCGGAAAAAGAAAAGCGGTTCTTCACTTACTGTACCGTGGAAGGAACAGACACGTCCGCAGATCCCACAGAGACAAAGGGGATTCGAGATGCTCTGCAGCCAAGAGAAAATGGAGGATTCACCACACGGATGACAGAATATCAAGAGGGCTCAAGGAAGAAGTCGTGTAACCCAAAGTAGTGTCTGTCTGGTGCCAACAGTGATGAAACCTCAACCTACCATACCAGGGAAGCGAAGCCAGAACCAGTGAGTGACGATCCCTTGACCAGCCCTGAAGATGCACTGCAGGCTGCCAGACTTAACTGTGATCTGCTCTGTAAATTATTGAAACAGGAAGCTAATGCCAGCCTACAGAGTGATCTGTTCTCAATCGCCTTTGACTGGGGGACAGTGATGAACACAGAGCGTTGCTTACGTATTGACTTAGGCTTGGTCCCTCAATGGGGCTGGGCTCGCTGCGAGGGGTGGCCGCCGTGATGAGCGGTGAGTTTTTCAAGCAGACCTGAAAATTGAGATTAGAACTAGCGACGGAATGCTAGGCCACGCCCCCGGCAGTTCAGCCATTGAGGGTGAACCTACTGGGTGATGTCATGGCCGCGGCCCTGTCACTCCCCCGTCACCCCCCCCTGTCTTTTACCCTGCAGCACACTGCAGACTGTGGAACATGGCTGCACGCACCGCCAGCCTGGCAGGCGCGCATGCAGTGCAGGCAGCAGGGCCATAGCCATAGTGAACCGGATGACTGCGCTGAAAACAGCAAACGTTACTATTACCGCCATGGATGAAAAGCAGAGCCAAACTGATAGAATGATTGATAATCTGAAACAGAAGTATGAGGAGGCACTGAAAGAGATTACAGTCTCTCAGGAAGAGGTTCGTAATTGCCATAGAGAGGTGGAAGTCTCTCAGAATGAGGTTCATATGCTCCGCATAGAACTGAATGCCCCCACAGAACTGAATGCCCCACCAGGAGGTCAACAGTGTCCAGGGACATGTCAAAGAATGAGGTTCATACTCTCTGCTTAGCCCTGGATGCTTCACACCAAGAGATCAGCAGTTGCTGCACAGAACTTGAAGTCTCTAAAAGGGAAATTCACAGTCTCGCTGAGGAGCTGGACATCTCTCAAAAAGCTGTCTACAGTCTTAGTATGGATCTTAAAGTCTCTCAGAAGGAGCTTTGCACCCTCAACCTAGAGATAGAAGTCTCACGCCAGGAGACTGGGAGTCTCAACTCAGAAGTGCGTAAATGGAAGGAGGACTACAAGGAGGCCCTTAATAATACAGAAACTGTAAAAAGAGAAAATATAGTGCTGAAAGCAGAAAATTCTGATTTGACTGACCATGTAAATGAAAAGAATGAAAAGCTCCATGAGCTAGAAAAAATGATTAAACTATTTGAAGATGAAAATTAGAAGCATTGAAGCAGCACACACAAGCAAAGCACTTACTGCAGAACCAACTGCAAGGTCTGCATGCGTACCTACAGATTGCCGAAGAGAAGCAGCGATGTCTGCAGGAAGACATCAAATATCAGTTGAAATTGGAGAAAACAATCACAATTTTTCCAAATGGAGTCTAGTCAGAATTTAATGAGATCGGAAAGACATTCTTAATCTCCCAAATATTGCAGCATACATTATCAATAATAAATAAACATGCGAAAACATGAATAGGGAGGAAGAAAAAACAAAAAAGGAAATAGGAGTTAGTACGTATATTAAAACGTATAATAAAAACCGTATGTTATAATAAAAGATCCAGGTCTCCCGTTTTGCTAAATCTATTGTTCTATTTCCTCCTCTGCAATGAGCTACGACATGTTCAATACCCTTATAAATACGTCCTTTAGGGTTAGATTCATGGCACGTTTTAAAGTGTTTAGGTATACTATGTGTTAGTATTTTTCTTCGAACATTAACTATACTGTATGTTCTAAAATGCGAATTTGCAGGGCCCTTGTGGTCCTTCCTATACAGTATATTGTAACCCACAAGGGCACTCTATTATATATATTAAAATCCATTCTACAATTCAGATGTTATTTAATGGTGAATTCCTCTCCAGTTACATTTGATTTTAAAATATTCTTATCTTTTTAGAGGAAATCACAAGTTTTGCCGTTTCTACAGTTATGACATCCATTTGGTAACTTAAGGCAATCTCTTGCTTGAGATTTATTTTTCTTTAATGGCCTACAGTAAACGTACTTGGTGCTAATTTTTTTGAGATTTTTGGCTTTCATAAAAATATTGTTTGGTCGTTGTTTGAAGGTTGATAATGTCTTTTCCAATCTTATTCAATTCTGACTCCATTTGGAAAATATTGTGATTGTATTCTCCAATTTCAACTGATATTTGAAGTTATAAACCACCATTTGATCTATCAATATTATATATATTTCTATTTTTTTATTACATTTTTAAAAATATTTTAAAAATATTTGTAAAACTATTTTTCTACTTGTACCAGTAACAGCTCTTGAAATTATATATGTAACAATCTTGGTCCCAGTCTCCCAGTCTATCTGGTTCCAGGTTTGTTTATATCCAACTCCACTATTTTATGATTTGAATTGATGAATTAAGCTATACTAAATTTACATATAATATTTATATAGACTAAATTTATATATATTATCAGTCTGGTAATCTTATTTAGCTTTTAAACCTTAAAATGGTATCTACATGTCTTAATTAATTGTCATATTTTTAAATATCATTTAAAAATTAATTTAAAAAAAATTCTCCCTGAATAAAATTCCCCACCATTTATCCATTTATTTAGTCATATGATGTATTTACATTTTTAAAAGAATGCAATTTTACAAACATTGCTATATCAAATAGATAACACACAAATTCATTGTTTAATACATATTGTTTATTAGTACTTTGTAATTATATGTACATATTAGTGAAAGAACACTATGACCAATAAGGACATGGGAGGGGCTATTTAGGAAGGGTCATCAGACACACCCAACATGACCCCTGGCTACACAAGATACTATTTTTTATACTAATAAATCCAGTGAGCTTAAAGGCCCAATATTTTTACATTCTAATCTAAAATCCATATCCACTTTTTTCCCTCTCATGCTAAGGGTAATGTTATTTAATATTTTTTACAAATTAGTGTGTATGAATCTTAAACAGATGTGTATGGGTAAATGTTTTAAACATTTACTGTAAAAGAACAAAAGGGTCTAGAGGCTCTTATGAAGAACCCCAATATAGTTATTAAATCAGCTGACAAGGGGAGCAGAGTAGTTCTGCAGGTTAGAGATCAGTATATTTCGGAAGCAGAAAGACTATTGCAGGACTCTATTTCCTACCAAACGTAGAATAAAGACCATATTGGAGAATGTCCTATCCTTTTAAATATATTCTAAAAAAAGGCATATAATAATAAGAATATTTCATAAAAGGAATATTGAACACCAAACAAACTCCAATTTATTATAATTTGAAATCCACAAGTTCCTCAGAAATCCCGCAGGTAGACCCACCAAATCTGGGATTGTGTCCCTTCCAGCAAATGTCACAGTACATGGATTTTTATTTACAGAAACAGGTGATATTATTGAAATCGCACTGCCAAGACACCACACGTGTATTACGTCTACAGGATTTAAAATGGGATAATGATCTATTTTAGTTTACATGTGACGTGCAGTCTGTATACACATGCAATCCATATGAATTATGGCTAGAGACCATATGATATTACTTACGGCTGTCTTTAGATATGGCTATTTAAGATTGTATACATTTTATCCTTACATACAATTTTTTAGGTTTCAGCCTCAATATTACTTACAGTTATATACAGAGTCCAAGAACCCACTGCACTCTCCAAGTATAAAAGGTATAAATGTAATCCATCAAAATACAACACCGTTAAAAACAGTGATGTTTTGAACCTACATGGCTCTTTGTTAAACATACAAAATCAGTGTCACATACACTCACTATTTATAGAGAACCAGAGTGCAGATTTTGGAGCCAAAATAATCAATTTTCTGTTTCTAAAAATAAAGCAGCCTGATAGTATCAAAAGACCCCTTAGCATTTAGTAAAATAACCACTACAGTGTAGAAGCCTCATAGTACCAACAGATCTTTTAGCATTTGGTAGAAACCCCACTAAACGACCGAAGCCTCATACTACCAAAATACCTTTTAGCATTAGGTCAAATCTCTACTATACTGCAAAAGCCTCACAGTTCAGGCAACATTTGGTGTTAAAGCATACTTACTGTTATATGCTGCTGAGTACTTATATTTTTTTGTTACACAGTTACATACAGGTATGCCCATGGAAACCAGATTTGTGCTGAGTTTTGCAAAAAAACAATTTGAGAAGATTCCCATATGTTGAATAAAAACCCCTTTGATCCAAATCTGGTCTTCTGTGGCCAATATATTGATGATATTTTAATAATTTGGAGAGGCAATAAAATGGGTATTGACCATTTTATTTCACATTTCACTAAAAATGATCAAAGTTTGTTTTTTACCTCCACTTGTGATCCGCATTTTATCCATTTTCTAGACCTTACATTTTCAGTATTCAGAGTAAAAGTTTCCACAAATATGTGGATTGTAATATTTTTCTTTATTTTAAAAGCAATTACTATAGACATTGGTTGCCAAATATTCCGTCTGGTCAATTCAGATGGATACGTAGAAATTGTTCGACAGATAAACCCTAACTTTAAAATATATATTTTTTTTTAAGCTAAGGGCTATCCAACCGGTATAATTAATTCAGCATACTCTGCCAATAGACAAATTAAAAGAAGTACATTATTGGTAGATAGAAAATTAGACCATAATTCATCAGTTGAATATGGAGCTGTCTCTTTTGTTACTAAATTCAATTATGCAGCTCCTCAAATGAGATCAATTATACATAAGCATTGGGATATTTTAAGATTGACACCCTTTTAATTGAGCAGATATTTGAGAAACCAGTTTTACTTTTTGAAAGTGACAAATGTTTTAAAAAAATTCTCTCTCTCCTACTTCACTGAAGGCCATAGATAGTAATAGTGCAAATACTTATTTAAATTGGTCTACAAAACCCTCTGGCTGATTTAAATGTGGGGGAACAAGGTGCCCTACTTGTTATCACATTGAAAACAAAACATATATTTTTCAATCACATGCCACAGGTCAGACTTTTAATATCAACTGCATCTACATATTTTTTATTTACATGTTGGAATGCAGTCGTGGACTGCAGTATGTTGGATGCACGACTATAAAATTTAAAACTCACTTTTTAGAACACAAGCAAAACATAATAAAAGTTTTCAATCAACATAATGTATCCAGACATTATTACTATGTTAATAATAACGATCCCAAGTATTTAAACATTGTAGGGATACATAGGATCAAGATAGATTCCAAAAATAAAGGTAAAGTCTTCATAAAGTTATGCCAACAGGAGACCATTTGAATTTTTTAATTGAATACATTTTTTCCAGAAGGTCTCAATGACATGATTGATTTTACAGCTTTTCTGTAATTATAATTGTGTCTATATTTGTATCTTTCATGAATGAGAAAATATGTCTAGTTTTATCTTTGATATTTTCTAAATATATTGTTTACACTTCTAGCTTTATTGAATATATATGCTTTGATTAAAGTAGTGGAGATTATTGCAGTATACTGTATATTTTTAAACTCTATTTGTATGCTTTTTTCTATCATCCAGGGTGGTTACCTTGACGATGTCTAACATCATCTTACCCATAATTTCCCATGAGTGCAATTAGTTATCCCTTTATTTTTCATAAAGTACAAACAATCCTCACTATGGCATGTGCTTCCTTCTTGTGTTCTCTTTGACCTAACATACAGATGTAACTTCCCCTTTGACCTAATATACAGATGTAACTTCCCCTTCGGGGGAAGCAGCTCAATCCTGGCTGGGAAATCTCTCTGTGGGAGGTCCAATTCAAATGTAAGCAGCCACAGCTTTTACTTTCTCCAATGCTGCGGCTTCAAGGAGAGTAAATCTTGCTACATTTGTATAAGAATGCAGATGTTCCAATCTGGCATTTAAATTACTGATAATTTGCATACAGTATTTACACATATAATGTTTAAATCTGCATGCTAAAAAATGTACTGTAGGATGACAGACAGACTGGAAAAAGCTTGGCCAGAGTATTTTTTTAATGTGCGAATGCCTTCAAATTTGTTTTTATATTTTTTTGTGCATTTTTAACGAATACGTTTGCACATGCTCGGGAATGTGTAAACATGCATGAAATTGAGCGAAAATGGCAGTATGAACGGTTATTTGACCAGAGGACAACAACCGCTAATGTCAACATTTTTCACAAATAAACCCTGCAAAATGTCATTAGGTTAGTGAACAGTAATGATTCATTCTCTAGTTATTATTATATATCAGCTTTGCAGCCATCAATCATTTTCACAGTATCAAGCTGAAGTTGCTTTGATAGTTCTGTAAAGTAGGCAAGCAAAAAAAATGATTTTGCATGTACTGTATATGGATCCCAATTCTATGCCTTTTTCACTCACACTACTAACGGTATGTACATTTCTTAAAAGGTACAGCATCTTTATTAGTGTTTATTATTATTTATTAGTGTTTGAATATACATCACTTAATAATAGTTGTCACTAACAAGTACAGTATTGTTGGTGTGAATATTTACTATATGTACAAAAAAAAGAAAAGTGCACAATCAGTAATGTGAAAGCAGAGCCTAAAGAGAGCCTAATCAGAGCATCACATTCCAGACGCAAATACAAAATCAAAACTCTTAAGATTTTTAGAACAAAAAACTATATCCTCCCCTCCCCACGACACCTGACATTTTTTAGAATCAAAGCCAGAACACCAGACCAAGTGCCATCCATCTCTATTGTGGAGATACCCGTGGAGTTCAAAACTTGGGGTTTTTCTCGGCATTTCTTTTTAAAATAATTTTAGGTTTTTTTAGTTAAATTATTTCCGTTTGTTAGTCGTGTTTTATTAAGTTTTGCCATTTTTCTGTTTATTTTCATTTTTTTTGCCATCATTTGGTAAGCACCCAAAATTAAACGAATCAAGTTTTTTCAACCAGAACCAAATCACAAACATTTTTTTAACCAAAACCACGTCCAAAACTAAAAATGAAAAGTTTTTGCAACTAAACTTCCCAAACAACCAGCCACACCAGGTGAATGTTAATGTGCTTAATCTGCACATGGATCGAACATTAAATCGGTATTTATAGGTTTGGCTTGGCCTCCTTGTCAGGTTCCAGGGAGCTACTATTTTTTGAACAAGGGAAATGAGAAATTGTTCAATGTTTTCCATTGCAAATTAAGTTCTGGAGGAGTCTGACACAGTGGTGGTGAACGGTTGGTGCACTTTTTTTCAGTACTGAGCAACTTCTTTATAGACTGGGAACCAGCTGACATAGACATTATGACTAGAAGTAGTTTCTGTCTCCTCATTAATTTCCACTCTATGCAGAACTGCTACTAAACTTAATGAATACGCATACAAAAAGATTCTTTAAAAGCTAAACTATACCCAAAATCTCTATTCCAACTAGTTGGAACATTACCTCCAAATTCTGAATGATCCCATTACATTTGGGACAGTTGTCAACTCTAGCGTCGGTTAGCAACCATGCTCTGCATCCCCCAATTTCATCCTTTAGCACAAATTCTCAATAAGCATCAACAACTCCCCCATGCTCCTTATAACCCAATGCAAATACTACCGCTTCCATCTCTACGGTATCTCCCCTTTCTCAACCCGGAATCAACTGAAATTCTAATTCACTCCCTCATAATATATTTTGTCACTGTTACCTCCTCCTGACTGTTTTTCATCTCTTGTCTAGCCCTTCTCCAGTCCATAAATCATCTTACGCACTACTAGTGCCTCTTCTCTGCTTCCCCTCTTTGCCAGTCCCTACATTGGCTACCAATATAACCCAGAAACAAATTCAAGATTCTAGCCCTCACATATAACACTCCCCTTTCTGCTTCACACAATTCACAAATCCTCTCCAAGTACTTCCCAACATTCCCTCTCTGTTCTGCCCATTATTTCCTGATCCGACTTCCTCTTCAGCAACTTGGATAATTAAGCCAATAACAAGGGGGGAGGCAAATATACAAAAACAGGAAAACAATAAAAATACAAATAAACACAAACACTAGAAGAACAAATACATCATTAATCAATTGATGTTGTTGTGCCATTTTATTTGAGTTTTACTTCAAGAAAAAAAGCGAACGAAACTTTTGCTTTATCAACTGATGTGATACAAAGGAGATATAAACTTCAATTTATCTGGTTGCAAATGATTCATTTGATCCAAACTCTTGTATTGTACATATTTTTCTCTTAATCCTAGGCAGATTGTAAAATATTTGTAATATCATTTTAGCATACATTTTTTCATTACCAAAATGTTGTCTTTTATTACAAGTGGAGAAAATAAACATTCTTGTATATAAGGTATAATGTTGTAAATGCATATTAGGGAGTCTAAGTGATTTCTACCTACAGAATTTCCTATGAGCAATATTGTGCAAGACAATTAGTGAGATCTCCTCAATTTAACTTACTTGCACTTATCTGAGAGAAATGTTATCAGGGGGAATATGAAAATATGCATCTGTCACTTAACTTACACAGTATGAGAGTCCCTAAAAAAAATAGGAAGTGTTGGCGAACCTGGTTATTTCTCAATAATGACTATATAAACTGAAAAGGCTGGATGGAAAGACTAAATTATGGATAAAATATTTATATCCATTGTTAATTACAAACACAAAATCTGTCTCAGCTGAAGTGATAAGAAGACATTCTTGGGCCATGTAGCCTCCAGTTATTTGTTCATTACTTTTCAGTGTTACATCTAAAAAAAAATGGACTTTAATTATGCCAGCAGTAGCTAGCAATTTTCTAAACTGTGATCTTACTAAGTACCTTCAGGGGTTCCGGGTTTTAATTTGGATGATCAGAACATCTGCTAACACTACAGATACTGTAGCTTGCTTTGAAAATTTGCAGAACAAAGCCAATATTAACCAGATGGAAATCACCATGCTAGTAACAACAGAAACAAGTCAATGCCAAGTGGCCTTATTTGTAATAATACCATACATGATTGACCTTATTGAAAATTGTGATTGTAAAATAATACTCATAAAATAGCTACAAGCCCAGCCAGAAATGACATTCACACATCAGCAATTGAGCTTCCATGGATCAAAACTCAAACAAAACAGCTTGTTTTTTTTGCCTGAAGAGAGGAACAGCATGTTCTTTCAAGTGTAATTCTAAACTGAGAAAGCTGAAACTGGAAATAGCATTAAAGGTCATTACTGATAGCAAGAAAAGAGACACAAAAGTACACATTTTAAAATCAGTTTTAAGAGCTAGTTATATATAGATGTAGCAATCCTAAACTGTACTTACAGCAAATAAGCAGTGAGTGGGCACACACTAACTGCAACTTCAATGTACTTTCACAATCAATGTTGGTTTGCTTTGGAGCAACTACAGAATACAAAAAAATGCAGTGGCTAATATACATCCCCTGTATTACTCTACATTATGCTAAGTTACCTACATTTACATTATATTCACCTGAAATAGAACTACAATAACAAGCATACTGCACATTACAGTAATTGTTCGTTGCCAAATCCTTGTGACTTTACATACTGTGCCACAAGCCCTCAAAATTAGTTTGGAAATGGTTCTGTGGAGCATACTCTGACAGGTATATAAAATCAGATATATTGTTACAGATATCAATTTAAACACCTGAAGCACGTTTCCTTTATGCTGCTTGTATTACATAAAGAAACCAATCAAAATTCACTAAAAAGAACAATACCACATACATACATACATAATAGAATCTTAAGGTTCAAATTCAAATTCTTCAAAAATCCAAAGTTTGGTGTAGCTTCCTCAAAAAGGTTCTTCCAGGCTTCTTGTAGATTAGGATAAGCAAAGGTTTTCTTTATATAGCAGTAAAATCCATTGCAGCAAGGGTTACTAATACCAATGGAAATTGAAGTATTAAAAAAAAAAAAAAAAACGACAAGTGTCTGTAAATACAACAAAATTCTCAAAGGAAATATAAAAATCACATAGCCATAAAACATAAGCATTATCAAATAAATCTGTCTAAAAAATAATGATGTGGTTACAAATCCTTTTATTTTAATAACAAAATCAAATGAATAAATTAATAAAAATAGTAAAAAGTATATAAAATATATAATTTTTGTTCATATAATGTCACTAATCTGTTTTTGAATATGTAAACAGATATTCTGCAATTGGAGATACAACGATAGAGTGGGGTGTTTTACAAAGAATCTTTCTAGAGCAGTGGTATTTATTTATTTATAAAATGTTTTACCAGGAAGTAATACATTGAGAGTTACCTCTCATTTTCAAGTATGTCCTGGACATAGTTAATGACAAATAATACATGGTTACAAATACAGTTACATCAATGAACAGGGTATGTATACATTATATACAATACATTGCATGCACAGCTAGAGAAGATGTATATTATAGGCGTATGTAAAAGTTACAGACCAGATTAAAATGTGAGACAGTCTTAGTTTTGAAAGAACTTAAACTGGTGGAGGATGTGAGAGTCTCCGGTAGGTGGTTCCAGTTTTGGGGTGCACGGTAAGAGAAGGAGGTGCGGCCGGATACTTTGGTAGGCAACATGATACACTTCAAAGGCATCGCCTATATATATATGATGTATAGGCAGAAGGGATGTTTCAGCCATGGGTAGAAACTTCTCCCTGTCCCCTCAAGTCAGCTTCTGACTGCTGGTCCACTATTGAATACTGTCCTGCTTCTCTCCTTACGCTTGGAACTAGTGATGAGCATGGTCATTAGGCAGCTCAGGGAGTGGAAATAAACTAATATTCAGACCAGCAATATTTTCACTCCCTCTGCACTGGGGAGAAAGAGTGGACTGCTGGGGTGGCCAGTGGTTTGGGGCCGCAGGTAAAGCCCCCCAGGGACATCTGTTTCACACCAATGTTCAAAAGCCATCCTTTAAAAATATTAGCTTCTAAAGGAGGCTGCCAGATCAAAGTAATTGTTTAGAACTCTGAGTTACATTTTCTAGTCCGTGTATCCAAAATGTTTCCCTTTGACAAAGCTTTGTAAATCGGTTACCCCTTCTTTTGCCTGTGAGTATCACTTCTATTCTGCTTACTAAAAGCTCCTTTGGTCCTGGTTCTAGATTTCTAAAAAATGTTTGGATAGATTGTGCAATAGGTACAGTATCCCGTTTCTATATTTCTTTTGTTCATTCTTTCCATTTTCAACTATACAATAAAATAATGATTTAAAAAAATATCAGTGGTTCTCTTTCCACCTTCCATAGTCCATCATGCAAAATGTCCTTATCAACCTTTTCAATATTGAGTTATGTATAATAATTCATTATCTTAATGTAACCCTCCCGGCTCGGCTTCTAAGGAGGTTACAAAGATGTAGGTACAATTGGCTGCTCAGTATGTATTATCTTTATCAGGGGTGCAGATCCACGCAGGCTGGGTGTACATGCAGGAGGTAATGATGGGTGCATGGAACTTTGTAGTCAAGAACAGTACAGGTTTTATTTATAATTTATTAGTTACAGTTTCTTCTCCAGGTACATTACTGCATTCCTGAAGAGGTACATCCCTTGAACAGTTAAACAGTTGCATGAACATACATTAATGGGTTATTTTATGACAGTTTCTTTCAGGTTCTCTACTTGGGCTACCCTACATCTTCCTTCTGGAGGTAACAGATCATTTGTACTCTGTCTTGTTCGGTCCCCTCTATAATGCTTCCTGGCTGGGGTGACACAGATTATATTCCTCTTGGACTGGCCCGCATTCCCTTCTGTGGATAGCGAGAGTCCGTATACCACATTTATCTAAATTGCGCCAGACTGCAGCCCCTCTTATCCACCTTGAGGAGCCTTCTTCTGCAGTTCTGGCTAAATTTTTCCCCTCATCTTTTTATTTTTGGGTGCCCAGTGTCCCGAGACAATAAGCCTAGGGATCTCCTAGTCAACCTGCTCCTGGCAACGGCTAAGGTAGCCATTTACAAGACCAGGAGGCAGCGTTTGGAGAGGGGGTCCCAACGAACATCGTGGCAGTGTTCCGGGCGCTGCTGCACTCCCGTATCCGGGCAGAGTTCACGTACGCCGAGTCCGCTGGGACGGTTTCGGAGTTTGAACTCCCAGTGGGCGTTAGGCGGGGTGCTCTGCTCGGTATCCCCCATCATGGGTTCTTTTGAGTTAACCCTTCTTTTTTAAGTTCACTTTTCACAGTGCACTTGTTGGTTCCCTTTATATTTTTGTTTGACTGGTTTTTCTTTGTTCTACTTGGCAACAAGTAGAATTGCTGTTCAACTGAATTGGCCGGCTTTGCCGGCCTATCAGTTTTAAACCTGATCAAAATAGACCCCATCGTATAGCCTGTACTTCACAGCCACACTCCTTCTAGGGAGACTAACTTCAAAGGATACTTCTCTACCTATAAAACAAAGAAAAGGGCTGCCTACCCGGTGCTACTTATTAACATTGCAATATACAGGTGAGACCCTCCACTGTCCCTCCTCCAGGGATCTGAGAGCGGAGCTATTCCCCCTCCTTCTTATACTCTCTGATGACATCACCAGTTGCAATGCCTACCGTGGGAGGGACTCTAATCTCTTACTTTATGGGACAGATCCAATACTTTCTAGAAGAGGGATGTGGCTAGAGCTTCCTGCCCAGTAATTCTCCACATATGATGAGAGACACTGTAGTTGCTCATACAGTTAACCCCTTAACTGAACATAGTACCGTAACTCCCAAAAGGGGGTTACATTAATATTTTTTTATCTCTCTTTTGCCGCTTCTTTTCCCCTTTCTTTCACTTTGAAGGATTTCAAATAAATCTGTTATTTCCTTCCACAGATCGATACTGTTGCCTCAGTTTTCTCTCGCTCTGCCCCTGACACTAGGTTCCAGATCCACAAAAGGTGCAAAGACTTAAGCACAATTTTGTGGATCTGAGCCTGGGTGATTTGAGCTGGATTGAAGGCAAGAGCCAAATCATGTGAAAGAGAATAATCTATGCACGCCTGACAATTTTCAGCACTGGGTGGGAAAAAAAAAAAATCATACTGCATTATTCATCACGTAACTACTAGAAGGTGAAGTTATAAGACGCTTTTAAAGCAGAGGAAAGCTATTGTGCATTTTATGTCAGCTGTTAGAAGCCTACTTTCCCCCCATGACAGATATGTTCCAAATTCATTATACAGTCTTATTCTGCCCTTTGGAACAATATTCAATTTGGACAGGTAGGTAACACAATTGATCGAGTAGCAAATGTAATCATTCTTCCACAATAAACACACAACCCTCAATCAGAACAATGCATGAGACACAGAAATACATAGACCTAAATTACCACATCAGATAAAACAAGTTAGCAATTGTTGAAATTAATCAAAGATAATGCCTAATCTATATGCCAACATGTCTATTTGGGACATGAGGGAAGTGGGGGGTGAAATTGATTTATATGTATATATACAGTATATGATACACACATGTACATTTTTTACATTTAAGCTTTCAGAGATATATATATGTCTTTAAGGCGGGCAACATGATGATATTCCCACTTTGCACTTTTTCTATTTCACATAATGTGCTCTTGTAATAGCATTATAAAATTGCAACTGATGTATATTCCCCTACAGATGTTTTTTGTTGTTGTTGCAAATTCATAATCAGTGAAGATTTGCAGAAAGACCATTCAATTAAATTCATTAAGTATCTTCTCAGAGTATTTGTGAATACAAATATGAATGCGAATTGAAAATAGGTTCTCCAATCTCTACTTTTCATGATGGTGAGAAACAGGTGGATAATCAATTTAACCCAATCCCCCATATATAAACGTGATAGTGAGACATGGCTAAAACCGCTATTGTGTACGCCGCAAAGCAACTTCTCTATGCTGGAGAACAAAGTAGTCCTATTCATTTGAAAAGACCCGAACTCGACAGCAGGACTAGGAAATGGCTTCACATCAGATTTGATATTGACCTACTGTAAGGGGGTTATATATGACATTTCCATGATGCAAAACTGGTGGTGGAGTCCGGAAACGGCACCTAATGTATCACAGAAAAGAAT